>NW_027104749.1:516400-520291 GCF_000696795.3 Halyomorpha halys
AGCTCCTTTTTTAAAAAAAAAATATTTATTATTTTTGTCTTAACGTCTTTATTTATTTATTTTATTTTTTTGTTGCAGGTAAGTTTTGCTTAATTCACCTTTGTTGATTTAAAGAATTCGTTCGTAAGTTCTTTTTTCAAATTTAAAATATTTTTACTAAACTTATAAATAATTTTTTCCCCTGCTTCAACTAAGTTAGTTCCAAAGGGTTTATTTGCTAAAAAAATATTATATTTATTTTCAGGAATCAATTTTCACTTATATGTCAGACATATCAATTATATTTCACTTTTTTTACATTTGAACAACGTTCAGGGCTCCTCTGCCCATTACCTAGTTCGTATAATTAATTTGTGGACATTTGTCATTTTAGATTAAAAATAATATATAATAATTATTTTTTATCTAAAATGACAGATTTCCATAAAGTATAAGAATTTGATAATGAGTAGAGGAGCCCGAAACGTTGTTCAAATCTAAAAAAGGAAAAGGAAGTGAATAAACAATAAAAATTTATTCCGAAAATAAATATAATTTTTTTTTAAAACTTATATATTGATTAGAAATAGTTTTATAATATCTTTAGATGATTTAATGATTTAGTATATTATGTAATAAAAATATATGATATGATATGGACAATCTTTATCTTATTTATCCATTGTCTATTACTGCTAACAATGAGAGATTAATTATTGTAATTAAATAAAATTAAAGGCCTTTTCATTGAGAATAAGACGTAGCTAGTAACCAGTCATTTGATATTGTTATAACGAGTTCAGAGTCTTCCAGGCCATATTTCCATGATCGTTTATATCTTATTCGGATTTTAATTTATTTTTTCAATTTAATTTCGTTGTTGTTTACAGAAATATACTGGCAGGTATTGTAGAATGAAGAAATATTCCAATATAGTAGCTAAACAGCCTGTTGTGCAAAAAAAAAAAAAAAAAACCCGGCGACCGCCTACTCTGTTGGCCATAAGTTGCGGTAGAAAAAAACCCTTGCCCCACAAACGGAGTGCCCTAGCGACAAGGACTCGGCTATTTATGCCGACAGTTGGACAATGGCAAATTTTAATCGGGCCCATGGCTGCTTTTTCATTCCATTTTTGTCTTTTTTACGCCGTCTGGATGGGGAGGGAAGAATTCAAATTTGAATTTCACATGTGGCAAAGGGACTTGAGAAGGACATCGTGTTTACCCTGAGGCATTCCACCATTGCATTCGGAGAGTATTTAATATGAGCATAGTTAGTAGGAATAGTATATGTAATTTGTGATGTATATTTTTTAAACTTATTTATATCAATTTCTAATTATTCAATCAGTAGGGATTTAAAATCATTTTTGCCTTATGAACTACCTAAAACAAATAATTGGAAATTAATTTTGTGCTTTCAAACTACGGAGTGTAGAAAAACTTTTTTCCAGGAAATGAAAAAAAAAAATTATTGATCTCCGAAAAGAAAATTTCCACTTCATTTTAAGATATAAACATAAAAAAAAAAATCGTACGGAGTTTGTCTGTTGTCGAATTCATATTTATCACTCTACAACTTGTCCTATTTGATGTTTTTTTTTAAAAAGGTTCGTGCAAATTTTATATTTTTTATTACTATAATTTATTAAATTATAAAAATTAGTTATGTTGGATTTATTTGTGTAATAATTATGTTAGAAGCTCTAGCATTTATTATAATCTAAGGCTTTCATTTTAATACTTAATACTTAATGTTTTAATATAAAAATTAATTATGGTAGAATGATGATCCGAGTGGAGGTCCAAAAGGATTCTAAAATAGCAGAAAAAATATTTATTAGTATGGGACGTTTCGCCTCAATTTAAAGGATTCCATCAGGACTAAATCCTGAAAGTAGAATCCGCCACCTTCAATCTTACTAATACTCGTAATCTTCCCATAAAAATAAAGTAGGATTTAAAATATATATTATATACCTTTATTTATTATTGTTAATAATAAGTAATTCCTATTAAAAAATTGTTTCTAATTTATTCTAGTATATCAGGCAGCTTAAAATGGTTTAGCGTTATCTTGATTTTATATATTAAAGATATTTCATCGTATGATGATATTATAGTGTAATTATATGTCGGTTTCATGTCACAGTGTATTTAAGACCTTACTATGCCGCCGTACGCCCCATTGATAAAGTGCCAACTGAATGGGCAGCGTCGATCGTGTACGCATGCGCGCCTCCTCCCCCACGGTTAGTGCCACGCCAGCTCCCTAGATGGCGGGCCTCGACGATAGCTGTATAATTCTCCGGTTTTACTTTCATTAATTACTGAATATTAATTATAATAATTTTCTTTTACATTATATCAGTGTCAGATATACCACTGCTTTTCTTGAATAGTGACACATCTGGTTTTATCTAAAATTGGACGTATTCTAAAGATAGTACTGCAGACTACGGTTACTTAACTTGCTCCGGTAATCCTGTATATACGTTTCTAAAACCATTACAGTTCTTTCAAATCAAGTCCAGTCTAAGGTACAATCTATGGAATGCCTCGGAAATTTTTTTTCAGTTGTGCTATTATTCTAGCAATGCTATCTATCTATTATATTAATATATCTCATTATTAATCTCAGGCGTTAAATTAATCTATATTTGGAAAAAAATATGTAATTCTAATAAATACTATTGTAGAAGTCTTGTGATTTTGACGTTTTGTGAGATTACTGAATTATGTGTTATTAATAATAACATATTGATTATGTTCATAATAATAATAATAAAGGCCTAACGAACCAGACGGTTCGATGGCGATACCACCAAACGCTCTCTGCATACATCCTTCCAGTGATCGCAATCCTCCCATCTACGTTTCGGTCTACCCCTCGGACGTTTACCCGTTGGTTCAGTGTTTATTAACATTTTAGGGATCCGCTCGTTACTAAGCCCTACAACCTTACATGCCCATCTTATACCCCCCAATGCTATAACTTGAATTATATTTACCTGGTATAGGTCCCTTAATTCAGCGTTGAGTAATCTTCTAAATTCTCTCGTTAATTCATCCTTTTTCGGTTCGAATATTTTGCGTAATACTTTATTTTCGATAACCTTAAGACGCTGTTCATCCCTTAGTGTAAGAGGCCACGTCTCACATCCATAAAGAACAGTGGGAAGGATAATAGTTTTGTAAATTCTAATGTTTAAGTTTTTGATAGAAGGTGCGAGCTTAGCAGTTTCGAGTGATTGTGTTCATAGTTCATTTAATTACTTTAGACCAACCATTAAGATCCAATTTATACTTTACAATTCAGGATAAATAAATTAGAAGAAAAAACTTTTTAAAAAATATATCACAAAATAAATCGCTGTTATTAATTAATTATATTATGTATATACACTGACCATTCCGTTTCCTTAAATGAAATATAATCATTAAATATTTCCAATTCTATTAGTCTAATTTTTAGAAAACCCATTGTGATTAAAGATCATCGGCTAAGCTAGAAGGTTCTTGTTTTTTAATTATTTCTATTTCTGAGTTGTAAAAAGAAGAATTTTGATTTAAATTATAATAAGTAAATGAATTTAATATAAATAATAGTTTTAATTATTTATAATTGTTTAAAGAAATAACTAAGCATTAATATTTTATATCAATTACTATTTTTCTACTATATATTCTTGTTTTAACTCAAAAACAAATTTTAAAATATTTTATATTTATTTGTAGTTTCATTTGAATTCTTAGCATTAGTGTTACTATTAGATAACGTTAGATGAATTCGTAAGTTAAGTATTAATTAAATAAGCCTTTAAACAAGGACATATAAAGGTTATTATTTAGCTAAATGATTTATCTAACATAAATTGATTTATTATAATATAATAAGACAATTTTTTTTTTG
>NW_027104749.1:520576-527816 GCF_000696795.3 Halyomorpha halys
TATTTATGAATCGGTAATATAAAAACTGATTAAAGAACTTCAAAATAATTTATATAAAAGATTAAGAAAATTTAATTTCAGTAAAAATAAATAAATATTTGCACCTATACACAGTATGATTTTAGGTATTGCATTTGAAACGGGAATATATGAGTTACAAAACATTATCCAACTCAAAGATGTAAGGTAAATGAAATTTTAAGGGTGTTTTCCTTCCTCATCTTGGATTGCTACATTCAATTCTCCATTTATTTTTAATACTACTTGTTATATTACAGTCATTAGATAGAACTGGTATATATTTCATAGTCCAGTGTGCCTTAGTTATAACAAGACAACCCTTCAGTGTTGCCAGTACTACGCTCCAACTAGGACATTGGGATCCTCTCATTGTCATTGAAGAGATAATCCCAACTGTCATGCCCCGGTCGTCTTCATGAATCGAGGATTGTAGAGTACAATTGGCCTGGATGAAGCCACTACACAATAGTCACCACGTACGGCTTAAAATAATGAAATGGGGTACTTACAACCCTTCGTCGTCCCCAACCCTCTCTCCCCCTTCGCTCTTTTTTTCGGTTCGAGTAGCGACTTTCTGAAAGCTCTATATATTACGCTCTACTTTATAATCGTTCGAGCTTGCTCTTTTTTTTATATAGAAATTACTGTTCATATTTCTATAACTTCGTTTCATAATTTCAATTGGGTTCTGAATTATGCTCTCTTATTATATAAAGATGAATGTAGGTTTTTTTCTGTATTTCATATTCATGTATGTTTATTAATATGGAATTCATTTGCGCTTTTGTATGTTCAGTCTAACTTGAATAACTTGGATTTGAGCTTAACTCATAACTTCTTTCATATAGAATACTGAATCCTCGATATAACAAGACTTATTAAGCAGCTCAACATAAGTAAATGTTTTCTAAGTAAGATATGACAGACCACCAACCGGAATAATTGTTGTTGGCATATTTAACATAGCTTCACATTCCATTACATTCAAATGTTATCATGGACAACTCAAAGATGACTCATGTAAGGCAAAAATTACAAAACCATAAAAAATATGTTTTCATTTATTATTATTATATATTTATATATTTTGTGACAAATACCTTGGATTATTCGAACTGTATTCTCTATGTCAATATTCCATTTAGTTTGAGGATTGTTCAAAGACTTCATTTTCGTCTTTTGATGTAAGGCCGAGATATTTCCTTAATTATTATTATTTTACCATTCATGATTAAAAAAAAAAAAATTAGCTTGCATAGATTGAAGTTTAACTGGATATATTGTTTTTCTAGTCGTCATCTCTTCTTTACCTAAGTTCCAGTCTCACAGCGTGCAGTTTAATATTCTGTTTAAAAATTTACTGGCTTTGGAAAACATTGTTTTGTATCTAAATCTATAAAATTCGGCCAGTTTTTTTACCGTATAACAAACTAGAAACTTTTAAAAATGTACATTGCTTTCTGCTGCTCAAATTTATTATTATTGATTTAATAATTACATAATGAAAAATAGTTTTTACTTTATATTCACGTAATTAATTTATAACTTAGTTAGTGGATCCCATATAATTCTTCTGTGAAAATTGAGTATTGTATCTGTTGTACATTTCTCATATCCAACATATTTGTTGGATGGAACAATTAGATTAGCTGGTGCAAGATCTGAATTTTTGCTCGAGCCTTCCAGTGTGATATCCACATAGCTTCAATATATACATAACATTATCTCAGTATTTAAATTAACATGTATCTAGTGTGAATTGAAGGTATTAGCCAACATAAGCCCGATGTCCGTCATGTTTGCCTCTCTAGACCACGTATGCTTGTGAATATCGATGTTGGTTTCTTTGTATACCGAGCCTTTATAGCTATTTTGAGTTTGTGGCAAGTTGCGGGAAACGTGTGGATCAGGTTTTTCACCTACCAGTTTCACCTACAGTTTTACCTTTACACTCTTGAACAAGCTCCACGTTATTTAACCAGTTCTTATCTCTTCTTCCAATAAAGACTTCCTTTAGCAGGGGATCTTCTTATTCCTTGCTCTCTTACATGTTGGGGTCTTGCTTTAACCTTAGCCTCATTTGTCAATTTGGCGAGACGTGAAAGGTTCAATTCTTAAAACGTACCAAATAAATCTTAGAGAGTTATCGTGATATTTCTGCTAAATGATTTATAATGAATCCAGTCTTCTCTCCTGTTTTGCTAAATAATCTAGAAGCCCTTATTCTACTTCCATTCTTCGTAGTTACTGACCATGATTCTGGAGTTTTATCTTATTATTCCGTCGATATTGCTTCTGAACGACTCCCTTTTGTACCCTTGTCTCCTCAGTTTCCGATACCCTCTGTGTGCACAGCCGATACAGACTGTCCTCACAAAGGGCTGAGACAGGGATCCGGATCAGCCTACAACAGACATAGGTAGAATAATTAAAACGAGAGGATTAGCATGTGAAAGAGCGAGGACAATGAAGGAGGGCAGTGTCAACAACGTCCCCCTCCCTCCACCCTGTCTTTGTCAGCTTCGATTGCCTTCTCCTCCCTTCCTCCCCCGCCCCCCTCGGGCCGAAAATATTAAAGTCTCTCATATAGAGTTTTTTATCCTTCCCAGCTCTGGGTACTTTCCAATAACTGTCTTTGAATTTGTTTAATTCATTAGACCAAAGGTTATTTGGACTAGGTTAAAAAACGTTTTATGTTATGGATTCTATTCTAGGTATAGTTAAAGAAATTGTCAACTATTATTTAAAAGTCGAACCTAACTCCACTGTTCCAAGTTGAGGAAAGTCAGAACTGATCATACATTTGCCTTCGATCATTCTATTCGAGCGTTGTATTTAATTAATGTAAAATAAATGTAATTAATTATGTAATTATCCATTTTAAATCCTTCTTTTTTTTTTATTAATTTAAGTAAAATAAGTCTGTTAAACTTCCTTGGTTTTGTTATTTTTTAAATATGTTAAAAATGCAAAACTTATTTATATGGTCCATTACCATAGTCCCTGGGCTTAAATAAATGAAATCCTTATCTGGTTTAAAATAGTTATTAATACTTACATATTCTGCTAATCCATACTAATAATGAGGAGACAACATGATCGCATCATATCATTCTTCCCACATCCTCACATAAATAAACTGTCTGCAAATTAAAAATGTTTTTCACTTCAAAAGAAGAATTTATGAGCATTTAAGAGTGTCTGATTAACCCATTCAGTAATTAATTAAAAAATTAATTGTGCTGAGAAAAGGACAAATTTTGTTTATTTACGAAAAAATACCCCAAAAATATGTTTGGCATAATACCTGTTTACTGTGCTAGATATTAACTCTCATACAGTTGGAAAGCTACCTCTGAAAATAGTATTATGTTTGAAAATATTTATTGAAACAATTATTTTTACTCTTACTTATGTGACACTTTTAGGTTTTTGATTAACATTTCGTTGAAGTTGATATAAACCTCATGAAACTCTCTGATATCTACTTTGATTGATCGAAAGTTCTATCACCCATTAGCCCTCCCCTACGCATGGTTAGAAATGATTTCTGTTCATATATGACAAGTGGTGCTTGAATGTACTCCCATGATTACTAACTTGTTTAACTACTTTCTACTTGTGTGTTTGCATTAGTTATTATAGCAAGCTTGTTTACGACATCCATGGACGTCCTCTTCCTGCCGCGTACATGGCCGCCAGCTATGTACAGTTCCCAGATCTGTGCCCCTCAGTGCAAACAGAGCTCTCCAAACAGAGCAGATAATTCGGAGGGGGCAGTGTCCCCTTTATCCCCCCTTTATTCTGGGCCGGCCAGGCGTCAGCGATACCCTCTCCACCAACCCTCTGCCTTTTTCAATTATTTACGGAATCTGTCCTCTTCTCTTTCTGTCAGATTAATTCCTACCCGCTCGTCAATAGCTCGTTTAATTCCAATACCGACCTATCCGCCTGTGTAATAAGGAGTAATAAGTGTGTAATAGCATTTGGTGTAATAAGGGCTGCCTCAGATATTATCGTCGTCATCCGACCTTAAACATCGTAAAACTATAACGATATAAAATCCCCTCCTCTCCGCATTCTAATTTATTTTATAATCGTCTCTGGCAATGAATGTTTTCCGTTGCAACGTTAGATTTATATCTTCTCAGAAGCTGAAAACATATTTATAGGAATACTTCTTATAATCTACTATGTTAGCTATAGCTTATTGCTCTTAAATGTTTTAATGTTTTTTATTGTATATTTAACTCTAATATCTAAAAGTAAAAGGAAAAGAAATACTCTAAATATGAATTTATGGGTTTTCTATTAAAATTCAATATTTCCACTTTTGAAAAATTATTTATTTTAAGAATAATACTTTTATTTATTGATAGATATTACAATCTGCCACACAGTTGTGGGCAATAGGTAATAGGGATGAATGATCTCATACATACTAAAATAAAATAAATAAATGAATAAAAAAAATAAAATAAAATAAATGGAAAAAAAAACTTAAAATATATACAAACAAAAGAATAAACAAAATAGACATAATCAAATAATCTGTATGAAAAATAAATAAATAAAATAATATAGGAGGTCACATTTACACTCTAATATACAATATTTACACAATCGACCTGAGGATACCTGAGCCCACTCTATCCCCCACGTGTGAGGGGTAGAGCAGAGCTCAAAAGATCCCAGCGCATCCCTCTCGTCGCATCACTGGTAGAAACATTATTATTAAAAAAATAATATCTAATGTAAATAACTTATATTTTATTGAAAACGTTTATCTGTAATACCTATTTGACAAAGAAAATTAAAATTTTCCAATAAACTTAATAAGTTTTAGTTGTGGGTGGTTTTTTTATCCAAAATCATTTAATTTTGAGAAGTTTATGTATATACATTTGATATGAAACCGCTCTGTTCTATTTGAACCCAATGTTCCCATTTTTCAACAAAAACATAAGGCCTTTTCTGTTTTATAATGTTAAAGGCGGATGCTGAGCCTTAGGTTTACGTTGAGAAAATAAAATTCTCTAAGAAATGAAAGTTTGCTAATTGAACACAATTTAAAAAAAAAAAAATGTCGGTTGGCCTCATTGTTTATGTGGATAATTTTAACGCTTCACTATCTTGTTTTAACTATCTTGTTTTTTCTTATTCTGTTTATTAAGCCATTCAGATAGACTTCAACCTATAGATATACTATCCTTAACCAACCTATTCTAATCAGAATGGGAGGATCGAATTTTCATTCCGTGGGACCTATTATAAATAAAAGTAAACTTTTATCTCCTCTGAGGGATCCTATCCAGGCCGGGATCGAACCGACGTCGCTGCTGATTCGAAGTTACTATGACATCAACTTACTTGGTTTCAACGGTTGTTCATTTCTGTAACATTCCTCGCAGTTTCATAAGGCGGAGACCTCAAGATCTATGGTAACTTTAGGATGGTGTCAGTTTTTCCAATGAGTTTTTACTGTCACTTACTTGTATAGATGGAACATACAGTAATGGAAAATATTAGGAAATCTCCAATTCGATATTTCGAGGGAAATACATGGAGGCTTTTTATCCTAAGCTCAAAAAATGAAAAAAAGCTCTCGCAAAATGATCTATGTATTTGTGTGTACAGCCTAGCTCAAAAACAGAAAAAATCATACGAAACTGAAATTTCATATTTAAGTCGGGTGTTAGGTCTGGGATATTTTTTAATTTAATTAAAACGATTCAACATTTCCTGAATTTTGTCAATGTAAAATTAGGTTTTATTCTGCTAGGTTTTATTCTCAATGAAATAGTTTGAGGGAGCTTAAATGACGATTTTTTAAGAAAACATATTATATATTTGAATATATAGAATATTCGAAAAAATAAAAACAATTCCCATTGTTAACTATAATAACAAACAAGAGGGGGGAGGAAAAACAGAAGCATCCGATTCGGACTGGAAAAGCCGATAACAACCGAAATTTCCCAATTGTATTACGACTTCGTTAAACGTTTATATTCTTTTCATGTATCAAAATTGATATGCATTACTCCCCCCTAGAAAAATTCTTAAGCCGATAACAGCCGAAATTTATAATTTATAATATAATATTTATAATTTATATTTTATAATAAGCCGATAACAACCGAAATTTCCCGATTGTATTACGACTTCGTTAAACGTTTATATTCTTTTCATGTATCAAAACTGATATGCATTACTCCCCCCTAGAAAAATTCTTAAGTACGAATTATTATAGCATCAGCAAAACAATAATTTTCGCTTTCCGCGAAAAAAAACACAAAAAAAAACAAAAAAAAAAAAAAAAACTATAACTCCTACACGAGTCCGCGACTCTACGCAATACTTATTTGGGCCGAATGTAAATGTTAAGTGAAAGTTGTGTGATAAGAACTTGGCGCCAGATTTTTAAACAATGTAATAACTGTTGGTGTTTTTTTTTGTTTTGTTTTTTGTTATATTTGAGAAGAGCACTTTTTATCCAGATCATAAATACTAATATCTGTATGATGACAGCCCAACAAGGCAGATGTATACGAACATAATGAAGCTTCCATACAACGATCTGCTTCATGTCACCAGGCGGCAGTAGATAACAAGATATACTGTTACAGGGGTTCCTAAGTGGGCCGATGACAGGGGGTTGGAGGGGATTGATAGACTACAATGATACACTACCACTCGAGTACTGCTATTAGGGGATGTATAATTTTGCGGCTGGTATGAGGGAGGCTCTGATATAATTCATATTTTACGGGTCGGGGCACCCCTTGTTGACTCGTCATTGTACTCGGCTCAATGCCACTTGTTCGCCAATTGAAATCGGCCCTCTCTATGGATGTTCGGTTAGGAGCTTACTGTGTTCTAAGTGGTGTTTTTAGTTTACTTTTCCTATTTAATATTTATAAGAAGTTCTACCGTGCGGTTTTATCTAGTTTCTAGAGGTTGAGAAAATTCTTCGTTGTTGTAATTCTTCCTTAAACTTGACTATAAATGATGTGGAGCTCATGAAAGTTTATAACATTGTTATATATCCTGGGTCAATATAAATTAGAAATAAAAACATAAAAATACAATTCCTTTCAAAAAAGTGACGTTTAATGACATTCAGGTCATTAATAGTTATCAGTTTAACTATTTTATTTTTTATACCAATATTTTTCCATATAATTGTATTTAATGTGAGTATAATATTCGGAGGGAG
>NW_027104749.1:528381-530958 GCF_000696795.3 Halyomorpha halys
TTATATTTTAGCATAAATTACCGGAATAAAAATTAATTAATGACTAAAAAATTACTTCTTAATTTTTTTATTAGGTTGTAGTGTATTCTTAATTTACTTAAATTATTTAGGACAAAAATAATTAACACATTTGATATCACTTTGACGTAGTATGTTTATTATTATAATAAAAAAAATCCTCAAATAACGTAAGTTTATGGTATTAACTATAATTTTAACATATGGAGTTGAGCTTTGGGGTTCCACTAAACCTTCGAATTCCTCTCGTATTCAATCCTTACAATCCAAAATCCTTCGTAAAATCCTCAATGCTCCTTCCTTTGTCACAAATAAAATCATATATTAAGACCTTAATGTTCCCTATGTAACCGATCTACCCCGAACCAGATATCACACCTTCCATTATAAACTCTCTAACCACTCAAACCCCCTAGTTTCTAATCTTGCATCCTCTTCCAATCCTGACAATCCTCCGAGGCGTCTGAAAAGAAGATGAGCACGAGACCAGCTAATGTAAAATGTCATTAGAATTCTAACAATGAGTAGTTTCTCTACGCGCCTGTAACACTCCAATTTAACTTAGATCAGATTTACTAAATGTATTATAATGTACAGTTGTAAATAGCAATAAATAAATATTTTAAAAAATATATATATAAAAGATAGTTATTTAAATCCTATTATATCGTTTGTACGTAATTTCATTTTGATAAAAGTATTTTAGTTTGTAGAGAATGGATTACTGTATTTCATAAAGTTTTCATAAATCTCTTTTCTGATTTTGACTGGTACATGATTTTGTTTCCCAAACAGATGTCGACTGATAGAAGCTGCATCATAGTTCTTGGTTCATCCCTAAAGTGTGATCTGAAATGAATTCTTATTCCCTCTAGGAGACCACATAAAGCTTCGGACATGAGGATGTGATAACGTCTGAAAGAGGGTGGTTCAGAACGTTCTGGGTTCGATTCCCACCTGAGTCTGTAAAAAAAAGCTATGTCCGTTCTAGGTATTACCCCGCACTCTCTTATTTAAAATTAGCTGATTTGTGGTGAGTTACATTTTGTTTATAAAATTGTAGGAAACTTGATTATTTCCTTATTCCTTCGCCCCTCCTCTCCCTTATTCCCCCTCATCGCTGCGGCTGCACTCGACGCTCACAAGTTAATAGTAAAGTAACATGCCCCGGTAATGATGGCACTCGATATTTTTTTGTAAATAGCCGAGAGCTTTGAGGATAATAGATTTTTTGTTCCCAGACAGAGCCATTAGGATTAGCGAAACATGCCATATGCCGGGCCGCATGTCACCCGCAGCGGGACAAAGGGTCGCGTGGTCATGTCCTAACGAGGCCCCCTCTTTTTATAATTGTCTCTGCGGTCTCTATTGCGCATGCTCTATCAATAATGCACGCCACTCCTGTTTTCAGAAATTTTTGAGGTTTACCGTTAATTGTCGTTTTGGTGTAATTTGTCTCTTGATAACCCCGATTAATACTTAATTGACAAACGTATGTAATTTGGACACCTGGACTAGAATGAATGTAAAGCATTGCGATTGCTGATACTCTGATAAGGATGAGCTCAGTATGCAACATATCACGTCTAATTTTAAAAAAATGAGAAATAAAAATATATATTCAGCTTCAAAACGGACCAAACGTTTATTAATTTGTGAAAGGATAAGGCAAAACTTTACTTAAACAACAGCAGAAAAGCAGGATCAAGTAAAGATAATACGAATCATCTCAAATGCATTTGGAGATCGACATTTTTCCACTTTCGACGATTTCATCAGGGCTAAATGAGAACAAAACACAAAATATACATGAAAAGTTTTATACAAACAAACGTGGTAAACAAAAATAATATTACATTAATAAAAATAAAAAGAATACTTATTATTCTATTCCCCATAAAAGAAACATGGTCCGGGTGCGGTCTAAGTAACTCAAATAGTAATTAAATTATTTATTAGGAGCCGTTTCGCCCCACTTTCCAGGCCTTCCTCAAGGTTAAAAAATATAAAGAACTAAAGTAATGTAACATTATAAATAATATAATATATTTATTATTCATTATTATTTGTATACATGATGTAAATAATATATTTAAATTTGCATAGTATTATCATACCTTACAATCTTTTTATTTTGTTATAATTTGGCCCTAATAAAGTCCTACAAAGTGGTACAAAGCGTTGGTTTCTAAGATATAGTTTATTCTGCCATTTAGTTTACCTTTTTTTTTTACTGCCATCCATTATAGTGACATCCAAAATGCTACTTTACTTTCAATGAGTCACTTCTTACATAAAAACAATTTTATGTTAAATAGATAAGATAATTAATAGTATAAGATAAGTAAGATAACATAAATTTTATGTTAAGTAAGATAAGGATATACATGAAAGGTTTTATACCAACAAACTTAGTAAACAAAAATAATAATACATTAATAAAAATAGATATGATTTACTCTGACATTTAGTGTACCTTTATTTACTGCCATCCATTATAATGACATCCAAAATGCCACTTTGCTTTCAATGAGGCACTTCTGACATAAAAACAATTTT
>NW_027104749.1:531528-587767 GCF_000696795.3 Halyomorpha halys
ATTTTATGTTAAGTAAGATAAGGATATAGATGAAAAGTTTTATACAAACAAACGTAGTAAACAAAAATAATATTACATTGATAAAAATAGATATAATTTACTCTGTCATTTAGTGTACCTTTTTTTACTGCCATCCATTATAATGACATCCAAAATGCCGCTTAGCTTTCAATGAGGCACTTCTGACAAAAAAAAAACAAAAAAAAAACAATTTTATTATTTTATATTTTACTAATTCAAGGGTTTGTACCGTAGACTCTAGGGTTGATTGTGACCACCATGATATCTTAGGTACAGTCTGTAGTATTACCCAATAGAGAAAATAATTCAAGTCTCTGGTACTATCTTTGGAATACGTCCAATTCAAAACGAGATAAAAACTTTTTTTGTCAGATCTGCCTTTACTAAAGCAGCGGCATGTGTTTAAATGGATCTTGAATGTCGAACAAGCAATCATATTGATTTATTATTAGTTTTAATTTTTTCTTGATATCCTTCCATCATCGATCTGAGAAATAATTAATTTAATCGCTTTTCATATTCCTGTAGTTGCCATTGCATCACATTGTTACAGTCTTGATAATTTTACGGTTATTTTATTGCACTTTGAAGTTAAGAGACTACCTTATTTGTAACTTATTAAAATATGCAATGGTAGATATCTGTAAGGGATATTTCCCGTTTTATTTGTGCCTATAAGTAATATTGCTTTTACAAATTGCTGTCTTTCAAGAACTTCATGTTTTTTTTTTGTTTTAAGCAAGTTTACTGACTCGGTTTTTCCAATTTTATAATTGAATTTAGTTTGATATTGAATTTCTAATTATTCTGTAGTTTCAATAACCATGATATCAGTGAGGTGAATCATATTTTTATCGTTATTACCATATAAATTTTAAAGTAGAAAAATAAGAAAATAAAAAATATAATAATTTACTCAGACCTAATGTGAAAAATCCTATTAAACATTAACAAGAACGATCTCTTTTTAATATTTATAAAAACCTATAATATTTAGGAAAATTTATATTATTATCAAGGTCTAAAGATCTCAGGTTTGGTATGCAAAGTTTCTAAATCATAGTTTAAATTATTATATTTTGTTCGCAATGTTTTCTCATTTTAATTTTAACTCAGAAAGCTCTATTTTATCTTCTGCTATATATATATTTCGGCTTTAGCGCTCTTATTCAGCCTCCACTGGCTCATTATAGTGACTCGGTGAGATGGCTACACTGGGATCTCGACATTGTAAATGTTGTACATAATAGTGTAAATGTGACTATTGATTTTTTATTTTATTTATTTTACTTTAATTTAAATGTTAATGGTATTAATATGTTCATTTATCACTACCACTCATTGCCCAAGGTTATAACAGATTGTAATATTTATCAATAAATAGTTTTAATAAAGTTTTAAAATTAGTAAAAATTAAACAAAAAAAAAAGATAAATAGCTGTTATTTTTAAATGCCTTTTATCAAAATTAAAAAATCTTAGAAATTCCGTAGAATAATGATTAAATAAGGCATAGATATAGTTATAGGAATACGATAAAAATTGTTCAATGAGTTAATATTATTAAACTCTAATATTCTAAATTAAACTCTAATACTTAGTTTTCAAATTGAAACGTATGCCTTACAATTAATATGGAACTTTAAACCATAAACTAAATAATTGTAGCAAGATGATCTGATTGACTTGTCATAAAAGGTTCTCACAATAGGAGAAAACAAATATATGTAACCAACGTTTCGCGACACATTGTAGTGCTGAATCATGACGGAATATATTTAACTAACTAATTACATTCCAACTTAAACTTAATTCCAATCACTTTCGTGAAGTTATTTATGTCAACTGTGGTAAATGTTTTAATTTTACTACGGCAACCTAAGTGGCTAGGAGTAGGAGTTAAATAAATATATGTAGATAAAGATAAATAGAACTGAATCTCATTAGTCAGTGCATACGCCGGGATTCCGTGATCAGCAAGCTGGAGACATCTGCTCGCGAACAATGATATCCCAGGCTCTGTTTGTACAGCCATTGTCATCTCAGCTTGACTATTTGAGATTGAATTCAAGATCAAAACTGGTTAAAATTAGATAGCTTCAAAATACAATTTACTTTAAATTTTAATATACCTAATTGATACAGGGGAAGTTTAGTGATAAATTTATTGTTCTTGTATATATATATATACTTACATCTTATATAATTTTCACGTTTTTCAGTCCGTAGTTATCATTTTTCTCGTAGTTATTATTATTGTATTTAATATATTATAAAACTTAGCGGGCGTTAATTGTTTTGAACAAGAAAAAAAATCCTTTTATTTAAATGTTTGCAGTCGAAACAGCATTTAATTTCAGTCAAAAATCGAAGATTTATGAAATTTCCAAAAAATAAAGTATCATAAAAAATTATTTTATTTTATCATGACCCTGTTCTTTTTCGTTTCTCCTAATATCTAGGAGGTTCAGTTAGTGTAAACATCGGTTGGGATGTAATTAATTAAACAAACTGTTAAAGTAGATAAACTTTAATCATTTTATTTTCAAATCGTTCTATACTTGCAAAACACGTGAAGCATTTTTTATTTAAGAACTTTTCGGAAAATGGTAGAATAAATCAAATGTCCAACTTTATTCTGTGTTTGGTAGATAGGTTTGAGCTTTTCTAGCATTCCAATATTTTCTAAACTAGGGCTGAGCCGCAAGTATGATAATTTGTTTTGTCAATACTTTTGTAGGGTTAATGCAATTTTTGAGATTGAGCTCAAACTACTGTTTGTACGTCATGGTTCTGCTTAGCTCTTTATTTATTGTTTACTAATAAACTTACGATTGTTTGGATAGACAGTTTCATCAAGTGTTCAATAGAGCTATTTTTGTTTTTTAGGTTTATCATAGTAATTTTGCATTTCTGAAAACGTACATCTACCCATTGGTAGAACCCTAGAATTATATTTCTAGAGTAGAAGGAAGGTCTCGAGGCTTCTTTTCATACTTTCATAAGATTGTCAGGCATTGAACCGGATACAAGGTTAGAAACAAGTTGACTTGGGTGCTTATGGAGTTTATCATATAAGGATATATATGTCACTTATGTGTCGTCGACATATTCTTGAAACTGAAACTCAAAATAGAATACCAATATTAGTATAACATATAGGCTAGTATAACATGATGTTACAAGGATATTCCCCGCGGTCGGTTGGCCCAGACACCTCCCACAACTACAGCTCCTCACTAACATTGCTAAAGTATAACTAACACGGGGTCGAGACAATTACAAGGCTCACTAGGCCAGTATAATTAGACAGAGAGATGCTACAAGCCCTCACAAGCATTGGCTACATGGGGCCACGTGTACTAACTAACGACCAGGCCTTGCTTGCTATTCATATCGTCACCGCATGTTACACTCCTTGTTACCAGCAGCGGCGAGCCCATTTAGCGATAGTTAGGAACCAATGATTAAAAAATAATACTATAGTTCAGTGAGCTTTTTTGTTTTAAATTGCGGTTGCATCATGAATTATTTATATCAGATAATAATGATAATAGTAAATTAGTTAAACAGAATGAAACGTTGTCCCTTGAGTGCTTTTTCCTATGAGCTGGAGATGTGCATGGGAATCGGGAATCGATTTAAAGAGTCGACTCCCGGGGGAAAAATAAAAACTGACGTTTTCGATTAGGGTATTTAGTGATGAATAATACAATATAAGTGTATGTTACATAGCGATTACGAATATCAGCTGAAAACTTAACGTTGAAATAAACTTGTTTTTATTGCAATAGATTTAGTCCGAGAACCGGGAGACAAAACACAGTTATTTCACCCCAATTTTTAATTACCTTGAATGGAAACTATAGTCAGTTATTAGTAAAAATTGATGACTCTGCCAACCAAAGTTTGGGAGAAAAAAGTGGCCGCTGTTTCAAAACATTAAACAAAATTAATTTTTTCTTTAGAGCTCGATATCTTTATAACTATCTAAAATTATTAAACGTACTAATGTATATTAGCAATCAGATTAAAGTACTATAAAGTAGTTTATAATTTGTAAGTTCGTAGCAGTAGTAGTGTTTATGACATTTTTCAAAATAAACTCACAAATTGTTAATTTCTGAATGCTGAAAAAAAAAATAGTTGAAACCTTATAGAACATAATGAGCTCATATTTTAAAGACTTTATTCTACTTTAATTAATGTGCTATGAAGTTTTTTCAGTAACATACTTTCAGGTGTTGGAAGTAGATTGAAGAATACGGAGCTTCGAATGAAAAATAAGCTATGAGGTTTTTCTCAAATAAAATTGAATAATTCAATATTTATTTTTTATCTCTGTATTTACTATTTATCCCTATATTTACTATTTATATCTATATTTAATTTGTATCTGTGGTATAATATGAGCTAAAGACTAAAAACTATTTTATAAAAGGAAATAAAGCAAGTTTTTTTTGCGAAATGAATTTTTCGTAACTTCTGGTACAGCCATAATTTTTATTCCCTCGAACGATGGCTTGCAGAGTCATCAATTTTGACTCTTAAGAGAATAAATTTGTCAATAAAGTAATCAAAAATTGTGGTGAAATAACTGACCAATTCATTGTTCAGGTTCTTTCCTTAGATCTTTCTCTGTATTTGTTTGTTTATATTTTAAAATGGGGACAGTCCTCTATTTGAAATTGAGTAGAAATATTACGAATATGCTTTGGGTGTGTTGTTTTTAAGTTTGTTTGTTTTGTTTTTTTTTTTGTTAATAATCTTAATTTCGTATTTCTCCAATTGGGCCGAAAGCACTCGACGGAGAGGCAATTCAAACAAGAGCCCGGACTGACATATTGCTTGTGGACAGTTTACCCAAAGCCAGGACCATATTTTTATTAGGGTAGGATATAAGGGACTGGTGGGAGTATAAAAAGAACGACTGTTTGTGGAGCTAACGTTGGGTAAAATATTTGATCGCTGCCTTGAGGTAGCTTTGAAGCTGGGTTTGTTGACTGGCCAACAAATACTGGTGTTTGATGTCTTTTTTTACACCGCGAAGTCCAAGTCGCCCGTTCTCCTTCTCTTTCCCAATCGCCCGTTCTTTCTCACTCTCTCTGTTTACATTTCTCTATCTCCCCACCGTTTTTCCGTCTCTTTTTTAATTATTAGCATTTTTTGCTATACCCCTAATACTTTCACTTGCATTGGGCTAGGGTGGGGTTCCTAAAAAATTGTTTGTTCGAAATTTAATATCTTTTCAACTAAGCTATCCATAATTTTCGTTACTATAGCACTAATATAAATTGAATACTTATATTTGTACTTTCGCTTACCTATATATGGAATGGAAAGTAAGGGAAAGAATTGCAATCATTGAAACATTTCGAGTTTTCGACGGTTTTCATGTTTTTAGGTCCCCATAATCAAAATTAACTTCAATAACCAAGTAAGTCTCACAAAATTGTTTTTCTTAACGACTTTGTTTTAGGCCAGATGTATGATGTCAATAAAATTATACTTTGTATATTCATTATTAATTGTATAGCAATACCCTAATGAGTCAGAGTGATAGTGAACTGTGTAATTTTCTATTATAATTCTGCAAAAGAAAAAAGTAAATGTATGGTACTTTTCTGAAAATTATGAATATTTGATTCCTACTGAAACCCTTATATTGAAGACTAAATTACAATATTCACACTTATTCAATTTAAAATTGTTTAGAGTCCTGACAATGGGTAGTTTCTCTACACGCCTTTTTCACTCAATTATCAATCAATCTGAGATCAAATTTACTGACGTATCCCTTATGTACATTTGTAAATATCATTAAAGATATTTAAAAAAAACATTGTAAAATTTGAGGACTTTCAATTTTTCCTGGTATTATCTACCCTGAATATTCTCTATTAAAACATATTACAAAAAAAATTCCTTTTTATGAAGGGATATATTTATTTAAAAAATGATTCCTGTAAAAAGCATGGCCTGTGATGTTTTTCATGAACTGCCTTTAATTTTATCCCTGTTTTAATTTTAATGAGCTCTAAAATCGTCGGCTGTTCGTTATTATAAAAGCGAAAATAATTGCTAATGTATACAGTTTCAGTTTTCTTTTTTAAACAAAAACAAATTTTTTTGATGAGCACTCATTAGCGCTCAACCATTCCATCTTCACAAAAAGTATTATAATACTGTTATTATAATGGTAATAATTTAATTTTTTAAATGCGGAAAAGTCGATTCCTTTTCCTGGATTACAGTATTGTTGGTAGAAGATTGAAGATTTTAGTTTTATGATTAATTTAGTTTAAAGATTGAATGGATACGCGAGGAAACCTCCAGCCCAAAAGCTCAACTCCGTTTATCCAAATATATTTGGCGATGAATTTAAAAAAAAAAAACTTCCATGTTATGGCGTGAAACTTCTATGGCATTGGTATAAAATAACTTTTACATCGTCCTCAAAAGGGTTCAACCGTAGGGATTATATAATTATTGAAAATATCGGAATTGTAAATTTCTAAAACCATTGGACCCCTTTCATTTGTAATTACACTCATTTAATTGAGTAGGAACTTATATACACTCTCAGACTGCTTGTTTTATTGAAGAATATGGGGTATCGTATTTTTAAAAAGAGAAAAATAAATTCTACATTATTTATATATGTCCGTTTCTCCTCATCTCTCGAATTTTCTTTATACTTTATTTTCTTCTTTATTACTTTTTTTTTGTATACATACTATATTAACTATGTTTTTCATGTTATTGTTTGCTGATATTTATCCGTATTGTTGTTAGTTTTGTAGGGGTAATTTTGACCTACATAAATTTTAATTTAGTTCTTTGTCTAATTTTATTTATTTATTTTTATTATAATGTTACTTTAAAATTTTACTTATTTTATTTTATCTTTTTTTTTTTCTCCATATCCATATTTTGATTATTTTCATTGTATTTATCTTTCCATTTATATGCATATAGAGATTTTATTTTAGTATGAATGTGATCATTTATTATTTATACCCCCATACAGCATTGTGGAAAATTGTAATATTTATCAATAAACAAAATGATTATTATAATTATTAATTTTTCCTTCACATTTTCAAGATTTTCTTCATGTATCTTATATCATTTTCTTTAAAATTTTCGTTTAACTTTCAATTTTTATTGTTAACATTTATGTACTAGTCTGATTTTTTTATTTAAACTATTTTATGCTCTATCATATTTTCATCATATGTTATTTTAATGTGGTTGTTAGATTGTTTGTACTTAGCCCTTGCAGAAGGCCTGATATTCAGGCTGGAGCAACCGGACTCCTCCCCTCCCCCCGCCCTCCGAAGAACTTTTCCACATAAAAAGGAATTCGATCTTTCAAAACTTCTTGTTTTTAGAAAGTGTTGTAATGCTAAATCCATTACTGGCTGCCAGCCGTGAGTTATTAGCCCAGAGATTAGTTAGTTGGGAGAGTAGGCCCTCGACCCTGAAGAAGGGAGTCACAATTATTCGCTAAACGAGCCGGAACGGTTGCTTTTTCCATCAGCCTCGAGGTAGGGAGGTTGGGTAAGGGCGCCCTTTTGTTTTCTCTTCAGTACAAACCGCCTTCATTAGCGTAAAATTCATAATATCTAACTGCGCCCTTTTTGTCTCTCCGCGAAGCCTTATCCTCTCTTCTTCTCATCACTATGTTTATTATGACTTACTGAAATGTTTTAACTTTTCACTACCTTAATTGAAGGTTTTTTTTAACTTTAGTAACTATTTTCTTCTTCACATATCTTTAAGACTCCACAAATTTGTAAGAACGCATCGATTATTGTACTTACATCGAGCTGCATTATAACATTAGCTAAAAATTAGAAACCAATATAAGACTACGACGTGAAAATCTCTCAAGGAGATCATCTCTCCAATAATTATAAGAAGAAGCCTTCTTTTCCCTTCCTTCCTTCAAAACCAATGATTAGTGGCAGACTGTTACCTTTACTTACCTTTAAACAACTAATAGTGAGTAATATAGCAGTTTAAAAGAAAATAAATTATAACGAACTACGTTGGAAAGTTAGCTATAACTAGGAATCTCCACATATATACAAATAGATAATGATTATTTTAAAAATCAACAAGGACATGAAAATTATGAAAAAGAAAGGATATAATTATTTTATTTTTTTTACATGATGATAGATTTATTTATTGATAGATATTACAATCTGCCACACAGTTGTGGACAATAATAGTGATGAATAATCTCATACATACTAAAATAAAAAAAAAAATAAATAAATAAAAAATAAAAACAACTCTCTTAAAATATATACAAACAAAAGAATAAACAAGATGAACATAATCAAACTATCTGTATCAAAAATAAAATAACGTAATGATAAAATAATATATACAATATTTACACAATGGATATGAGGATCCCTGAGCCCACTCTATCCTCCACGTGTGAGGGGTAGAGCAGAGCGCAAAAGATCCCAGCGCATCCCTCTCGCCGCATCACTGGTAATGAGCCAGCGGAGACTGAGCAAGTGCACCAAAGCCGCAAACACTCAACTTGAGTGGAGAATCTGACCATTGCCAGAACTCCAATTGTAGAATTATTATGACATAATTTTTATTTTAAAATGTGACTAGATAAATATTGATAAATAAAGTATTTAGGATTTGTAAATAGGTATTATTTAGTAATTACTAAACTAGATATTAGTATTTTGTAATTGTAAATTGGATTTTAACTTTTTTTTTTCAATAAATCACTAAATTCGTAATCGTCATAAGAAACTGATATTTGGAGACATAATGAATTTTTAATTGTTTACAAATGGGAGCTTTAGCTATTTTATTTAACGAACATTAATGTACAAATCTGTATGTGAATGTTGATAAGTCTAAATTATTTAAAATTTGAGTTCCAAAATAAATATTTGTAGAGAAAATCCGAAGCTGGTTTTTATTAGTTTTAAAATTTAAAACTAATTCATTGAATTTAGTAATTAGTAATATTTTTTTTTACTTTCTAAAATCATTACAATTATAATAAGAAATGAAATTTATAAATTACAGTCTTTTAACAAGAAGTCCTTTCATATAAACTTTATTGTTTGTTTAAATGATAGTTTTTTAGATCATTTGGTTCCAAAGATACCATTTTCAACAATTATTGGAAGGGAGATGTTAATTTATAAATGACATCTTTCCTTATTTTAATATCTGAATATTGCTTAGCTTTTCTAAATTGCATTTCTGTACTTTACTTAGAACTGTCGAAAATATGATTTGTACCAATCTAAGATTAGAATGGTGCAAATAACCCTCCTACATGTATAATTCTTGTGTATTACAGAAGTTGTTTAAGGGAAGAAAAAAAACACATTCCGAAGATAGCTCTGGTCGGATAACGGTTAAGAACAAACATGTGTGGCGTGAGATGCGGTCTGACCAAACGTGCCAAACAAAAAGAGGACCCAGGAGCAGAGTACACTATAATCTGCCCCCTCGTTAGTACATCTTACCTCAACATCTCTGGCTCCTCCGATCTTCCTTTCCCCCTTCTCGCTTTCCTTGTTTGTTCTCCTTCGCTCTACCAACCCTGTCATCTTACCCCATGATTATAATTATAGCTGGTCCCATCACACGCGATCTTGGCTCCTTTTCACGTCCATTATGAATGAAATCAGTTTATCTATACCAGCCGTGTAGGGCTTATTTTCTTATGATTTTATATTATAGTAATTGCGTGAACCTTCATTAAATTAAAATATATTACTGAATTATTTATAAGAATTAAAACATTTAAACGACTCTGTAATTATTTATTTCCGTTATGATGATTGACAGTACTTGATACATTGTTATAATCACTATAAGTAATATTATTAAAATTAAAATAAGGAAGTCAGTCTAAGAGGGTGATGTACGCCGGACCCTGGTTATAACGCGGCAAGATGTACTCACCATAATTAAATATTTTTAGTCATTCATCAGAAATAAAAATGGAATCGCGCTAGAATCAATGCAATTTTTATCAATTTAATTAAAAAAGTGTTCTTTATTTACATACTCTATATTATATTATACAAATCCAAAATACTCTCATGGTTAAATCTCCGCCAGGGAGATTTTATTTGGCTTATCGATCTCTAATTCCAGTTTTAGCTACTATAATTCAACTATGTGGTCAGAGCTCATTTCATTTAAAAATAACTTATTTCAACATTTACCAATATATTGATAAAAAAAAATTTCTGTCAACATATACCTCAATATTTTTTTCTATATGACTTGAAAACACCTGCCTACTAAATGAGGTATATTTTCACCATTCTTACGATTACGTATAGTACGTGTATACATTATGTTCTTCTAACGTTATTTACAATTAAAAAATTTACCTATAGTATCAAACACTATTAATTTTACGTCTAGTATATAGAGCTGGGTTAATGTTTTCTTGAATATTAATTCTACACGGCTTGTTGAATAATTAACATTACCACTGATATTCATGTAAAATTACATAATTTATAATAAAATCTGCATACGCTATATAATTAGTCCTAACATGACTGTTTTTATGAATTATAATAATTTAGAACCATATAATTTTAACATGCTTTATTAATTTATTTCAAAGTTCGGCCAATTAACCCAATGATATCTATTAATTAACTGATTTAATTACTATCTTATAATCTACAATCATAAAATCATCATTAATTCTAAATTGGCATACCTTAATTTTCAATTTCACAGCCTCACAATAATATTTAATAAAGTGACAGGCTATTCTGCCCAAGCCTAATACAGTGTAGTCAATTATCCTATAAAACACAACTTAATAAGGGTAATTATATTTATTATTAATTAACTTACACCATTTTATGTTCAATTGCCGATATTCATATACTATTTCATTTAATATCCATTCTATTAATTCCAAGTTTTGTTATACTTCTTTCAAACTAACTTATCAACACCATATTTTTTAACCTACCTCGCACAAGGTTAGGGATATTATATTTCAGGCTCTATTTTCTTTTATTATTACTAAAAATCATATTAAATTTAATTATTAATTATAAATAACTACCAAACATTCAGCCATATTAATCACAAAGTAATTTTACATAATATTTCTGCATAATGCTGGTTTAAATTTCTTTTGTTTGATTTAAAATTAACCGTGTATTGTTGTTTTGTAATTTAGAAATAGCTTCAACATTTTTATTTATTATTTTATGAAGTATTAATTTCTTTGTGTAAAGCCATTCTGTTGTCAGTACTAAATTATGTTTCTTTTCATTATTTTTTATATCTGAGGAAAAAATGATTGGGAGTGCGAATTAAATATGTAAGTAGAATAACATAATCAAGGAAATAATTTTTTTTTTAGAGTTATATAATGCAAATAAATATGAATATTGTAAAATAATAATAAAAAAATGAAAGTCGTGGAAATAAAAATAAAAATGTTTCTTTATTCTAATATTATATTTACATATTTCATTAGTTATATTAATAACTATTTTTTGTTTATTTATTTTACGTATTTAATTACCTATATAAACGTTTTATTTTCCACTTCTTTCATCACTTTATTTTTATTAATTTTCATTCTGTATAAGTATTTAATTGTATCATTCTGTTTATATTTTCTAGTTTTAAATTTTTTTTTGTATTCATTTTGACCTGTTCTTAGCCCTGATGAAGGCTAGAAACTCTGACCGAAACGTTGGCACTATTAAATAAGTTCTCTCAACTAATTTGTGTTTTTACTGACCGGACCCCCACCCATCTTGTCTTCATATATATTATCCACAGTCTATTATCTTCTCAGCATTATTTTTTATATCGTTGCTATGATGATAAAGTCTCTCTCTTAAAAATCGTCAGGTTTCTACTGTATTTATTGATATAGACTTTGATATATCAATCCATATTGATATTTGGTTTTTATTTGACTGTTATTGTTGAATTCCAAATTATAAATTAATAATGGAAATAATATATTACATTTGATTTAGATCGTATGTATATAACAGTGGAACTATCATGGAACCCTGCATCTCCCTATTTGATTATCAACTGTTTGTTCGTACTATATCTTATCCTGCTTAAAAATAGCGATGTCAAAACATGTCACAACATGTCTTTTTAAGGGAATTACCCTCAATGACGGGACCGCTATGGGAACGCCATTAGCTTTGGGCGATGAGATCGCCTTTCGAAACGTCTTAGAAAACACGTTAAAAAATCGCCACTCCCCGACGATACATCATAATTGCCAGAGGGGAAGAATGACAACGACAATTGAACGAAGCGCTCGTGAAGGAATTGAATGACGCCCGCCTAATTACAGTAGAGCTAATTAGCGAAGAGAGCGTGCCGCTGACAGGGAGAACAAAGATCCGGCCCGCAGCATCCAACTAAGCTCCGGCTCTGTTTATAACTTGTGTCTTCGATCGATACTTCTCATCCGGCAAACTCTTCCACTTTATATTCCAGGAATAAATTGGAGTAGGATATTTAAATAATGCAATAGTCCGTAATAGTAAGAACGGCATACTCATCCAACGGGTTTCTATAAAAGAAAATATCATAGTTATTCATTATGTGTTGCATCTATTCGATAAGAATTAGTGAGATGCATGCGCATTTTAGGTCATTTATTGAGATGAGTGTGATCAGCTGCCCCATCGTCTATCTGAGAATTATTGTCCTCAAGTAAGCAAAACTTATGAAGTGAAACTTCACCGACGTTCCTGAAATAAAAAAAAAAATTTAAATAGAAATAAATTTACAAATACTTTGGACCCACAGAAACCTTGTCCAGCTTGCGATGGAACGGCATTGGAGTATCATTGATATCAATTTTTGGCAAGTACCGCATACTATGAGAACAAATGCCCATATTGAAATTTACCCCAAATTATTTGTTAAACAAATCTTGGCAGTAATCAAATAATTGTTTTTGTATAATATACATATAAATTTCTGTGTTTGAGATTTTGGGTACAAAACATCTAACTTAGATTTTGATACGTGTCTTCTGAATATGATGTGCAAATTTATTAATTTTTATAATGAAGAGGAGATGATTTTTTTTTAATAGTGTGGAATGATATTAACATACCCAGATTAGTTGTATTTTGCATTATTAATTTATATAAATAATGTTTTATTTTTATTCTTGTCCAGTACCACTATTTGTATACGTAAGTCATTTAATGTACAGGCTTACTCTATTTTTTTATGAGTTTGACCAAAAACAAATGAATATATTATTATTATTGTTATAATATGAAAATGTTTCAGGTATTTAAATATTGTGGGTATGGTCCCGTGCAAACGCTCGTAATGGGAAATAAAAAATACAGCCAAAAAAAAAAAATCGGACCAACTGGAATGGGGAAAGCAATAAGAATAATTGCAAGGAAAGATGTCACATTATAGAACTGGAATATTATCGGGTTATGATTATCAATTACCATTTATTATTACCACTAATCCTGAATTTGCTGTGTGACAGCAGTCGTCAGTTCACACAACGTTTGTTCCAACAGGCGCCATAACTATCATCAAACTGGCTGGCGTACGGTTTTCTTTTTCAAATCAAGCATGCGTTTGATGGCATTTACTTAATAGTTTTAATTCTTGTCGGAACAAAACGTGCTTAAAACAATAATAGTAAACTTAAATAAAGATAGGCTAATAATAATTCACCTATATTATTGTAAACATTTATATCATATATTTAACATTTACTTTATTTCATTTTTGACACTATACAAATCAGCTTTAGAATTTTTCTTTTTATCTTATTCAAGTTAGATTACTTTTGACCAGTCTAATAACAAAAGTAAAACCGTTGAGTTTCATTTAGTACTCAATGAAGTTTTATTATTGTTTTTTTTTTACTACGCCAAAGGAGGCATTTCTGCCATTTTGTTTCGAACAGCCCAGTATAGTTTAGCTTTGCTGAAGTAACTCCTCTCTGTAATCAATTCCGCCGTTGCCGCACATGCAAATATGTGATCGCCAGTCATCTCACCAACTCCACACAGGACGCAGTCACTCCTATTCTCTTCAGGTGGTGCCGCAGATAGTCATGTCCAGTAGCGAGCCTGAAGCATCATGCCACTTCCACCGCTCTTGGTAAAGTCAATGAAGGGTTCCTCTTCTACTCCCTGCCGCCTAGTTCTCCTCTACTCCTTTCCTCTGCTCTTACAGTGAAAGCGCTTCGGGCCATTTCTTTTGCCATGTCCATGGTGATAGGAAGAAGCGCCTGTGGTTGGCTAGCCCCTATCCGTGCAAGTCGATCCGCCTCCTCATTCCCATGTATACCGCAATGGGCTGGAATCCAATGCATTATTACCAATACTTTAAGTATTTCTCTTTTACATTCTATGGATTTCCGGCTTCTATCTTTAGTTGAGGGATGTCCAGACGCTATTGCCAGCAGTGCTGCCATAGAATCCGACAGCAGAACTATCTTCTTTGCGCAGGCGCGAGTAAGCTTTTCTAAAGCCAAAGTAATAGCAGCTACGTCTTCATCAAAGTTGGTAGCGTTTGCTCCAGCAGATGCTGACAGTTGGAACAGGCTACAATACCGACACCTGCACCCGCATTTTTATTTGCCTCTGTAGCTGACCCGTCGGTGTTTTATTATTGTAATTGTTTTCGATTTCAACTTATATATTTATTGACGTAAAATATATTGTATGTTTTTGTGTAAAGTACGGTAAGTATAATTTTAATTGTTTCTATTTTCGAGTTGGAAGTATAGAATAGGCTAATTAAAAAAATCTGAAGTTGGTTTGTACCGGCACGTAGAATTATATTGGTAAAAAATTTCAAGCTGACTCTATTTGAAATGTTTTTGCTATCCTAAAAAAAAACAAAAAACAGTAAACTGCAGTAGTAATTAATGAACTTATTTATTCATCCATTTTCAATGATTTTTATAAATTTCTAAGATTAATTAATTATTTTGTGTTCGTTTTTCCTATATTTCCATTTATATGTTTATAAATATAATTTGTATTGTCTCATATGTTTTTTGGGTTCATTCAGAATATTTGTGGGTGCAAATATAGCAACTTCAAACGTTGGGATGCATTCCTAAAGTTCAATGTAGATCGACGCTTATGATATGATACAGCTAAGCACCAACATAATACATTTGTTAGTTGTTGGAAGACAGCTTCTTATCCAAACGTCTCTTGTACATTTGTTCTCTGTTTCAGTATTTACCTAGTCTTAATAACAAATTTTCGAAAACGCTTTATTTTTTTCTATTACCTTAATTAATTCTTAAAATTACTATCAGTTGCGACGCAGCGTAATTGCGCGTTGTGCGGTATGTATATGTGGGTCGCATTTGCTATGCGCGGGGGTCCCGGGGTATTAATATGAGAAGCGCAAGGCCCTGGAAGGTCGCCCCTGTCCCAGGTGCGCCTCAGTATTCCGCCCGTGCGCGTGTCTAATATTTTGCATTGCGCCAACAGCCTGCGCGGCGAGATCAGAGGACATGTTGGCCAGCTCCTGTTCGGGTATGTGTGGTCGGTTGCGAAAGAGCCTCCTGTCGAATGTATATAAAGTACCTCAAGGCGGAACCTTTTAGTTACTTGATAATTGAGTCTGATGATCGGCTATTTATGATAATTTGATTGCTGGATAACTTGGGATCATTGACAGACCATTTGACTGGAATACCCAATTATAAAATCAAACACGCCTTACGATGTGTTTACATCTCCCCTCTTAAGCATATATCACAAATTCTCTCTGGCAATATAAAAAACTTTTTCGGAAATAAGGATCATCTTTTGCTTAGATAGCTCTATACAAAACTAATACACTGGTATAAGTGTATTAGTTTTGTATATCTAAACGACATATCAATATATATGGTTTTAAAATGTATGATTAATTAAATTTTTAGATTTTTCTTATTCTTTGGAAGATTGTAATTTTATTATATTGTCTGATTTTTAAAAATAATTATGATTTTTTTCAGGAGAAAAAATGCTAATACAGTATTTATGTGAATCCTGCTGTACTGAATCCCAGTTAAAATTTATTTAAAAAAAAATCTGTGAGATGCATATCCTCAATCTATGACTAATCTCGATTTTTTCAAAATCTGTTATGATCAGGTTAAAAAGCTGAACAAATTTCTATTTTATGTTAAAGGACGTCGATCTAATAGTTGCTCATATAGCCCATTTATCAAAATCTCAATACCAGAAAGAAATGTTCTGTTTTCTTGAAAATCTCATTTATTTACCTTTTTATGTTTTAAAAATCGGTATATCTGTATTTTAACACAATTGGCCTCAAATTAACTACAGAGATGTTGTAAAAATTTTACTTTGCTGAGAAAATAACTATATTAATTCAATAAAGAAGTAAAAATATCAGAACACGTAATATTATATCATATAATAATTACTGTTTATATTTGGTTATTAAAATTGAACTATGTTATTAAAAAAAATTCCACTGTTCAAAGTACATTTCATATACAAAAAGTGTTCCAACATTTACGATATCGATTTCACCTTTTTTTGTCAATATAGATTCACTTAAATTATTTTTTCTTTTATACAAATTTAAAACGGAACAAGTGAAACAACTAAATCATCACCCTCACTATTACAAATTACAAATGTATTCATTATGTTCTTCAACCTCGGTTTACAATTTAAATTAAAAGTTCTGGACAAACGGCTGACATGGAATCCTCATAAAGACAGGACACTCCGATCTCGACTATTGCAACATTTACTAGACAAACGGTCTAAACTGCCAATCCATTACAAAAGACTGATCTACATGACTATTATAAGGCCTATCTCGACATACGGAGTTGAGCTTTGGGGCTCCACTAAACCATCAAATTCCTCCTGAATTCAATCCAAAATACTTCAAGTCATCCATCAGGATCTCAATATCTCATATATTGCCAATTTGGCCAGAACCAGATACCAATCCTTCCATGATAAACTCGCCAAGCACCCAAATCCACTTGTTTCTAACCTGACTTCTTCATTACCTACTAATTCTCCTGGGCGTCTGAAAAGAAAATGGCCTTCAAATCATCTCCTCTTGAAATGTTATTGAAGTTCTATCAATAGATAGATTATCCACATATGTGTATCATGTCACTATGTCACCTACAGCAAATTTACTTGTTGTATATATTTTTATACAGTTTTAAATAACAATAACTAAATTTTAAAAAATTAAAAACTTTATCATTAGCCTTGAAATAATCAATTTGATTGGATTTTCTTTAGTTTTTTACCTAGCATTAAGTCCAGTTTAAACCAAAAAGTTATTATTTATCAATCTTCTACTAAACTTATATTTCAGTTAAAAAAAGAAAATGAAGGTCTTGTAAAATATAAAATTATCATCGTTAATCTGCTTTTAGGGTTTTTAATTAATCGTAATATAAAATTATCATCGTTATTAGCTTATTTTTTATTTATAATTAGATTTAAATTGAATAAACTGCCGTGATCGGCGATAATTCAGTTTAATGACTCACGGTTTTTCATTTTCATTTAGGTACGTTTTTTCCCTTAGTCCGTTGTTTAATTTTGTTTTTTCTTGTTACACTAAATATATGAGTTTCCCTAGTGTAAAGTATTATGCCCATTATTTTTTAAGGCGCTAAAACCTTTCTGAAATTTGATGCAAAATTCTTCCGTGATATTTATGAACAGGTATATTTTGCGATTAGACAAATAGAAATTTCTCCTATAAAAGTATGGAATTGAATTGTCAAATTTTAAAATATAATATAAAGTCATCGTTTTCTTTAATCATTTCTAACCTCCTACGCATCATTTATTTCGTCGATTCTCCAAAAATTAATCCGGTTTCATAATACTGTAAACCAAAGCTACCGGAACAAATTAAAACAAATCAAGTATGTGGATGAGGGTAAACAAAGAGGGGGGAAAAAACTCGTTCGTTGCTGCGCCCCAAAAATTTGCATATTGGAATACTGTGTGGCTCTCCATGCTACATCGTTGGTAGCATTCGTTATTTCATTTCTATCTGCCCAATCAGAACTCAAATACAACACTTCTCTTAATAAATTTTTATTACACAGTCGCCCTCTTTAATTTATTTTGTTTGTATATGAATGCAAATTTATTTAGTTATTAAGTTTATCTATGTATTTTGAGATAATAGCAATAATCGAAACAAATGGAAAAGATGATCAAAATAAATATTTATATAAGTATAAAATAAATAAATAAATATTTTTTGTTTATTTATGTTTTTCTTTGCTGACCGCACGCACCCCCCGACCATCTTCTCCAATCAGTAATTTACTGTCAACTATCTACAACTCATTACGTAACTATAAATCTGTCACCAACAATTACAATTGTATAAATTGTAAATAATATTGTATAAATTAAATATAAATTGTATCTTAAATATACAATATAAAAAATGTTTTATTTTTACTTTATCCATGTACTTTATTAAATCGCATTTTAAATAATAAGATATTATTGTTTAAAATTGAAACTAAGCCTCTCTCGTTACTGATTCGTCTATTGAGAAAAACATACTTTTCTATATACTTCTTAATAAGATATTCAAATTATTATTATTATATAAAACAAATGATTATGATATAACCCAATTTTTTAATTCATTCTTTTATCACCGTATTACTTTTTCAAAGCTCTAGTATCTACTATATTTTTTGGAATTATGTGTGGTTTGTGAAATCCTAAGGATTTGTTGCAATATGAGAACGATGTGGTAGAATTTTCAAAGGGAATTACGTTAAAACCTGTAGAAAGAAGATCTCCCTGTAGTTAATAGGGATCAGTCTTTTAAACCTATTCATTTTTTTCTGTCGCTTTATTATAAAATCGATATAAAAAATTTATAACTAATTATTTTAAATTAGTTTTTATTGCCTTACAGAACTAATGGCCCTTTTTACATTGATGGAAAAATCGGTATCTACTCACATTTCTTCTTTCGCACAATCACGTAAAGATTTTCAGCATTTTACTCTAGAATGTTTATTATAGTGCGTATATTTCTTAAATATCGTTATTTATTGTTATTAGATTATATTTGATGACCAATAGTGGATTAACATACAACGAGTAAAATTTGTATAAACTAAATTTTTTACAAGTTTCAAAATGAAATTGGACTACATTTTACAGAAAAGAAGTCTCGTGCTTTACTAAACTGAGAATAATGTATTTTAAGGTTCAGTATTTACGTATTTAATTCACAGAGGGTAAATCCACGCGACTGGAGATTAGGAACTTCTTTCAGAACCTAGGGTGATAACTTGTATAACAGTAATATAACATCAACTCATATTTTACGAATTGGAGTAAAAAAAAATATTTTTTTTTAAATATGCTGCTATGGTTCAAAAGCAGTTTCCGGTGACTGTGTTACACATTTCAAAAATAATAGTTCCTAATTATATTTTTTTTATTTTCCCTATCGTTACAGTGTATATTTCTCTAATCTCATTTTGTTTTTGTTAATTATTTCCATTACGGTTTATCGTAAATGAATAAATTTATTGTGGATGACAATTAAGGCTTTCAACTTACATGTGAGGTTTTAAAATATGATTTTCTCAACGAAAATTTGGTAATTCGCTGTAAATGTTTTATGTGGTTTTCAAGTCATGATCTGTCGATACCATTTACCTATTAACAGTTATTATTGTATTTTTAAAAATATTTTTACGGAACGGTACGATTCGAGATTTCCAAGAAAAGAAATAGCTTTTTCTATTAGATTTCATCCTTCTCGAACTCTATAACTTATGCATATCATTGATTCTTCCAATTTAGTTTTCCCATATAGAGCGTATCCAAATAACTGTTAAGGTGGATATGGGCAATCTTCGAAGAAGTCTGAGAATTTCCATACGTTCCGTTTGGTGTTCCACATGGTCGATTGCATGTCATTGCCGTGACCAACAGTGCTGTTAAGAAAAGTACTGGAATAATTCTCAAAGTTCTTTTAACCTTATAGTATAGTCCAATGCTTTGTCGTTCCATACTTTTCGTGACTTAACTGATACAAACTTTATAAAATTTAAATTATTGTGTAAAAATTTGATTTAACAAATTTTTACTATTATTTTAAAATTTAAATAATTGTTATTTTTGTGAAAACATCCATCTTGGATAAGTAGAATGGATTCTACTGCTTACATAATGTAAGGGACCGACAGATACCAATTACTTTCTCCTGTGGAACTCCTCACGGTATTGCCAGACGGTATCCAATGAGATGAGCCGTACCATTGTGGTTCAGGTACCATTATCCCGATTGGCTACACCGCTGTATGGGGTGGAGGAGGAAAGTCTAATCAATCTTACAAGGCACAATGCTATCCAATCATACAGTAGATACAGTTGTATTTACTTTATTTGCCCTCCTGACTTTCATTGAACCATACAGGTTTAGTTATGGCTTCGTTTTATATATTTATTTGGTTTATATATCTTCTAACGCATACTTTTGTTATCATTATTTGACTATAATTTCTTAAATTTGTATTGTAGGAACAATACCTTAAACCAAAAAATATTATTTACTATATTACGAAGATGGTCGGTGGTGCGAAGGAAACAGAAAATCGTTAAGAACTATTCATTTCCCGACGTTTCGCCTCACTTTGAAAAGCTTCATCGGAGCTGTTCCAGTTGGAAAATATCGAAATAGAACTTTTTTATTGAATAGTAAAATATAAAAGAATATCACTAATAAAAAATATTATTTTCTGTATAAATCTATGTTAGGGCCAACTATGCAGGATGTGTGTTTTGGGCGGTGTTTCCTCTTTCTTATTTGAGAAGATGTTCTTTTGATGGCCCTTAATGATCTAAGAAGTTCTGACTAGTTCTTAGAACAGTGGACATTATATTCACGCAACATCTTAGGAACAGAAATATTCAGTCGGTTATATTTATTGTTTCAGTATTCAACTTACAAGATCTATTTTTCGTTGTTTCATTTAATTTTTCAAGATATTTCTTACTTTTTTATATTTGTCAAATTAGAGGAAGAATTAATAAATTAGAAACGATTAGTTAAAAAAGTGGTTCAGTCTATTTTAATCAATTTTTACTTGCACATACTTATGTTTGAAATATATTGTAAGGTAAGTATTACGTATCGTGGAAAATTTCGAATTCGAGCTTTCGACTGAAATACAACTTTTGAGGATCCCTTCCGCAAAGTGGTCTCGTGTGTGTGTGTGAGTATGTGGTTAGCTTACCTCAAAAACTAAACTTTATACGAAACTGATATTACATATTAAAGGCAGGTATATGCCTGAATGTGACAATAAATTTTCTATAAAATCGGCTGACGGGAAGTGCTACTTTTTAGAATCGATTTAGCCTTTTATCAATAGTTTTATTTATCTTTGTAATGAATATATCTTATTTGTGAGTATCATCGTACAAACACATCCCACCTTAACGTCCTATCTCACTTTACACCTGGACTTTACCCCAAGAGACAACCCCTTCGAGTGCTCCCTCCGGAAGCAGATACCCTCATTACAGTAGTTTATCCCGTTGTGGAGGTAAGAGCTGGCTAAAAATGCTCTCGAGGAACGCCCTTATATTCCGCGTAGACCGCACAACTAACGAGTGTGTAATGGTGGAGGGGGTCCTAAACATTATTCTTGCCGGCCATCGGAGCGTGTCCAATTACTCTCCGTCTAACTTCCTCCTTCAAGATGGAATTATTCGTGTAAACATAATTCGAGGGGGTAGGTCGCCATTGTGGAGTCCCCGCTACGTTCCTAATGAACCCTAACCTCTCTCCTCTTGGCCCTTTAGATTAAAGAGCAACTGGGAAATCTGAATACAAGCTCTGAACCAAGTCGACCGCCGGTAACAATGACACTGTAGCCAAACATTGGCCAGCTAATGAGATTTTTCGCTTCTTAAGAGGTTGTATACTTGTAAAAAACAAAACAAAGAGGGAGTATACTGTCGTTTTGAAACAGAACTTATAGTCCTGTTAATATATGTATGTTTGTATGCAAAAACTCATGTAACTCTTAATTTTTTTTTAATATGTAGTGAGTATTTAATTCAATAGTATAATAAGAAATTATATCGAATAATATATGCTACGGTGTTATAGTAGCCCCCCCCCCCCCAAAAAAAAACAATTTTATTTAATCGTGACTAAATAGTTCGAAATCTATGCGGCTAACAGAAACGTTTTTTTTGTTTGTTTAAATCGATTGAATTGGCTTCAATTTGAAACCAAAATGAGCTCCGTTAGGACATTCTATAATACCAGTCACAACAAAATGACCATATTTACATACAAAAGAACTAAAAAATTGTAATAGTTGTAAAAACAAAAAGATGTGTTCTACGAAAATAATTATGCAGAATGAATTTGAAGTACATTTAATTAAATTTTATTTCACCCATAAAATATGGCAGAAAAAGAAAAACTTTGAAAAGTAGGTTTTTAAAGAAATAAAAATATACTTTTTTATCTTAAATAATTAATTATTTATAGCATAAAAAAATAATCTTTTTATAATTAAAATTCTACTTAAGAAGGGTCATACCCTCATACCTTTATGAAAGTTAGCTATTTGCATGCCATTTAACTATTTTCGTATGCTGATTCTTGGTATAATTTTAATATATTATTATCTTTACGGCAATCACACACCTATATAATCCCTGAGTATGTAAAAAGAAAACATAAAAGCTATGTACATTAAAATTTCTCGAGTATTATATTTCAAAATTTTCTTATATAGTTTAACTCATATTATGTCCAATAACTGTATTAATTTTGTTTCTTTTCTTTTTTACAGGTGAGTGTATTTCAAATCAATTATAAGCTGGAAGAGTCCTTTAGTAAGTACTATTATTTTCTAAATCCAACCGAATCCAAGTCCATTGCAAAATTCATCCTACGACCTATAAAAAATTCAACAGTATTTTCCTGAAAACTATGGAAATTCATAAGATTGATGAGTACCTATACTTCATATTTTGTCTTCATCTTTGCCTAGGTTAACAAAATATTCTCCTTGGATTCTTCAATTTAATTAATAATTTTTATTAATCCTACTCCATAAAAGTTTGAACATTAAAAGTTATTTCTGTAATGGAGTATGTATCATATGTATTTTAAATATCAAGCTTTTTTTTTTTTACGACCTAAAAAATTCAAGTTTATTAATACCTGATTTGCCTGGCGTAACCGAAGCGTTTTAAACATTGAGATTTTATTTGATTGAGTGTTTATTTTAATTTACTTCGCCTCCAAAACTGAGATAGCAAATAATATTTTTAAATTTCAGTCCTAAGATTGTTAAACATGTATTACGGCAAAATACACTATATTGAACTTAAAACTATAAATAGTGGGCAAATAAAAAAGTTTTTTTTTAAAGGGTGAAAAAAGTATTTTTTTATTTGATAACGAAATAATTAAATTGATACGTAAACACTAAAAATCTTTAGTATACTAAACATAGTTTGGGAATCCACTGGGACTATAAATTTGTATTTAAACCCAATAGTAGAGCTATATTCATTAAAAAAAAAAAAAAAAAAACTATTTCAATATTACCACCTCCCCAATGCACGGTTAAGGTTAATAGAAATAAGCTAAGCTCTTTTAATGTTCCATGAAAACTCATTAACGTTCATATAAGGAGTATTTTTTACTCATGTACCTGAGATGTTCCAATTCATAGTTCTTTATTGAAATTACTTCTTAAAATATCTCTCTGGTATACGGTGCAGTTGGACTTGGCGGTCCAGGGAGGCGAGCTTAGGAAATAGCCAGCATCGCTCAATGTTTCAGGTTAAAGGGCTTAATCCCGAAATCGGCTTATGCTTTGGGAAGAGGAAGGAGATAGGATCTGGAGCTGGAGCGGGGCCTATAATCAGTGCATTACCAGGGGGGCGGAGCCCTAAAGGGGGTGGATTAGAACGATAAAGAGGGACCCCTGTCGTAGCCCTATTCACTAAAATATGCGGCACTTTAATGTAGTCTCTCATTAGCTCTTTGTTCGCCCGTATGTCGCCTCCTAATGTGTGTTTTTAGAAAAATCATCGCTGACCCTCTACATAGCGTACAGTATAAACACGTTCCGGACAATAGTGCCCCGCTGTTATAGTCCGATTATTGCTTCCCCCACTCTTCGTTATCCCTTGATAAGCAGCTGTATATTTACTCAGTGGCACGGGTAAATATCTTCATTAGTCTTCGATTTAAGTATCACTAAAAAAATGTATAAAAATTATTTTGGGGATACTTCAGATTCTTTAATTAAATATTTTTAAAAAGAAGCATTTCCGTTGTGAAGTTCATACTAATAGAGACTTAAGAAAACCTCATGATTTTGAAAAGCGTGGTAAATTGATAGTTTTGTTTTAATAATTTTTCTTACAATTTACGATCTAGAACAAAAAGTACAACACGAATCTAGTGCGAAAAAAAAGCGATGCTAAATATTATTTTTTAAAAAAAGTGAATAAGGTTACGTAATACATTTTGGTTGTACAAAAAAGTAAAGCTCTACTTTTTTTTTCTCAATACTGATTATTTCAACAAAATGTAGAAAATAACAATAAAAATATATTGTTTTTTTTTTATAAATCAGGTTGCCAAGATGAGAGCTAATGTTGTAAAATTTGCATAAATACTTTTTTAATCCCATTCTTCTGATTTTCGTAATAGTTTGTAATTGCTCCTTAAATCGGTTATATTTCCATTTAATTATTTTGTACTTTTCAATTTGTAAGTTAAGCCAAGTAATAATTATTTGTTATTTTACCCCGCTGGAACCTCTCCACCTATCGGATCTCCTAGGACAAGGTGGATAGGAGTTCACTCCCGAATAACTTATAACTTATCGAATCCCAGCTAACCGGTTATAGAATCCTCGGTGGCTGGATATAGCTGTACCGGGCGTTTATGGCGACGAGATGAAAAGGGACGACGAAGGGTTCGAGATGGTATCTTGGACCAGCTGGCTCCATCTGCTGTCGAGATTGCATTGAGCCCCTGCCATTAGCAGCATGTCATAGCCCTATATTAGCTAGATCATGTCCTCAGATAGGGGGGGATTCGGTTCGTTGACTTCGCCAGCCTTTATCGAAGTCCTTGTGTTCGTCTATGTATTTATTAGCATTTTTATCAGCAACGCTTATTAATAAATAAATAATCATCTTGGCAAAAATTTTTTGTCTGGTAGTTACTAACAATATCGCATCCTCAATGTTGTGTTAACACATTTTGAATATCTTAAAATTTTAGGTCGATAATCTATTGAATAAATCGATTCTCAACTTTTTTTTTAATATTCAAACACATTTTTGCTTGTCATCCAATAAAATTATTATTTTTTCAGTCATAATGGGGTATTCTTCATCACATTTCTCCCAAATGACATGCGACTACTGCAGTGGTAATAAATCCACTTCTTTGTAACGTCACAAATACTGGACTTATCACCTTTCTAAAATAAACGAAAAATTTCGTATAGATTTTTCACCCACTTTAAACAATATACTTGTACCCATTCTGCAACTAATATGTAGATTAACTTCCGAAAACCGATTTTATCAAACGGATAAAAGTCAATAATTTTGTATTCATTGAATTAATATTCGCACATCTTTTATCAAGCTGCTTCAGACAGTACCTTCTTAACTTTACTATGCTTGTTTCGGTGGGAAGGATAAGTAAAGGAAAGGGAAATCGTCGTCTCCACTCGTTAAAACTTTAGATCCTAACTTTTAAGTGCGTATAAATATTGTACTAACAATTTTCTGCCAGCTATTGTAAATGTATTTTTATATTTCTCTTCTTGGGATGGGAATTATCACCTGAAATTTTTTATTGGAGCTCTTGTAGATCTAACGGCCCACCGCGCCCCTATTGTACGTAAGGTATTATTTTCGTCAGCGCTATCTGACCAGCGTTAGAAAGGCGTTCGATGGGCTAGGAGAACAGCTGATGAAATATGAAGCAGACTGCCGCTGATAATGAGAGATAAGGAGATCAAAGGAGGGCTTGAAATAGACGCTACCGATTTAAAAGCCCCCACCCCCTCCCGATCCAGTGGAGGTAGCAGAGGTAGCTTTGCCAATTCCTGATTCACCCTATTTCCTATTCCAGCTTCCAGATTAAACAGATAGTCCTCTTCTTTTGAGGTTCCCTTTGAGCCCCGTTCGTCTCTATTTCTTTTCTTCTTATTTTTGTTTATGCCGACCTAACGTGTTAATACAGCCATTAACCCAACAGCGGTGGTGTATAAATCATAATGTCTTCCAATTTAATTCAAATTTGCCGTGTCGCTGCTCACAAGTGCTTCTAACTGGGCAGTTGTCGCGGGGATCCGTTCCGTCATTTGGTTTCTCGCTTTCTTCATTACTTTTATTATCGCTTTGTAAATTATTGCTCTATCTTCAAAGGTTGGAAATTATCCATCATAATTATTTTTTCTTATTGAATTAGGTACGTTACTTTATTTAGAACTGTTGTACCTTGCCTATCCGTGGGGCGAACTTGGTAATTGCGTATGGGAGAATAATAAACAAATCAGTAAAGCACTTAGCGACAGGGAAATGACAACAATTCATATTCGATGTTCATAAATGCTTTTAACTTGGAACTCGATACTCTTAGCTAAAAGAATGGAAGGAGCACTCCCCAAACGTGAAAAGCTGATCAGGTAATAGCGGTTTTCCAATAAAAGCCGACGGCTGACTAGAGGGCATTATCCTGTTTGTGAAGGAGTTAGTAAGAGGATGTTTGCTGGAGGATGGGGAAGAAGTCAGGGGGTCCTGGCTCTTTGTTTGACAGGAAAACGCAGGGAAACTCGGCACCCCAGTAAGAGAGTTAGCGCCCTCCCTTGGCTTGGGGAAAATCTGTATTAGGGCTTCTTGAAAGGGAGTTCACAACCTAATCCAGCTCAAGGGGTAGGTGGTTTTTCTCCCAGAAGGTTACCGTCAAAAGGCAAATGGTATAATGAGAATAAATCGTTTAGGGAATAGTGGCATTGGAGGATATTCGCTGATGGCATAGTGGAAACATCCCATGTCTTCTTAATCAAAGAAATAAGATAATAAATCAATTATTATAGCAGGAATAGATTTTTGAAGGAAAAAAAAACTATTGTAAAATATTTATATTTATTGTGAGAATATTGCATTTCAATTCAATGTTTAAAGATAAAGTGTACTACAATTCATGAAGAGTATTTGGTTAAAATAACTGATTCTAGTTCGACGGTAAGAGATGAAGATTGATTGACAGTTTTTATTATAGTATTTTATTTATTTTTAGTTTACATTATTGCACAATTTAATTATACTTCAAACTAACACCAGGACTGTCCCGAGATGCCTATAGGTTTCGAAAAATTAATAAACTAAAAACGAATGTATCCCGATGGTAAACTAAGCAAACTACTTTTAAAATGCCGTACCTTTGGTACATGAGCATCCGGATGATACATGACTATCCTACAAAAGAAAAAGAATCAACAAAATCCTCCCTCCGGACCAGTAGCCAAAAATCCCTTATCATGATGTAATCCACATTAGGTCCTCTAAATTATGTCGTTTATATTATTTATTAAATTTATATAAGTGCAATACTTCCGACGTTTAAAAATAAATTAATGATAAAATACTAAGCAGAACTAAAATGACGGGGAAAAAAATAATAAGATATTGAAAGTATGCAAAATTGCGCTATCTTTTAAAACTTTAATATAACAAAAAACTTTTTAATTGTTTTAAAAATTCACCCTTGATGATGGAAAGCCTGAAATGTCGATGTTAGCTCACCGATGTAGGATTTATGAATAAAACATTGAAGTAAGAAGGCTAATTATTTCCAAAATAAAAAAAAAACAGTGAAATACAAAATCTGCTTCCAATAATAAATCACTAGATAAATATATCATTCAATTTTTTTCTTAGATATGTGAAGGGAAAATTTCAACTAATGTTGGTCCCACATTAGATGGCGTTTTGGGCATCTGATTATAGATATGTTGAGATGACTTTTTTTTTTTTGTGCACCCAAACATATTTGTTTTGCAGTTTTCTTTGACATTAACGGGCTTATCATTAAAATAGGACTTCAAGAATGCATTCGAAGCTTCATATGCCTATTCTTAAAATTTTTTTCAATGGGTCATCGTTTTCAAGTTCAAAACTGAAACAAAGCCTACGATAACCCTCTCCTGTAGCCGATAAAACTTGTTTGTAGTAATAAAATCGATATAAAGCTTCTCGAAATTTACAAAGCAGTTTGGCTAGAACATAATTAGTTGCAAGATCGGACGGCAGGGAGAGCGAGTGAGCGGGGAGGCCTTTGATGTCGATATTTAATCATAATAATCGGACGGTATTGAGCCGTCAGGTCCAGACACCGTTGGATATTTTCGCGATCAAAGCCAACTCGTTAGCTCCACTGACACCTGACTCCTGCTCCTCGACAATTAACTCTGTTTTTTTATTCTTTTAATTATTCCGTAGACCTTCAAAGAGGTTTCGGGAGACAAAGACCTTTGACTGGTCACTCGATACCTTCGCTTCCTCCTCTTTTGCAAATTAACGAGGGTGTCCGGCAATTCCTCCCTCACTCACTCCCTCTCTCATTCTCTCTGCTTCTGATGTAGTGACCAGCAACGGTTTTTTCGCCCTTACTCACATCGAGGGTTTTTTTTTTTTAACAGGTACTGACAATCACGTTTTAAATTACTGACGTTCCGAACGTTTGTCCTAGCTGAGAAGGAAAAAAAAAAAAAAGAAGTATCGGTTTGCTCAAGGTATTTCACAATGAATTGTTTTTACTTCAAACATTTGAATATGGCATACTCTCCGGATACCTGTCTAGTTTATAAAAGTTGAGTTGGCAAAATTTTCATTTCTATAGTCTCAGATGATTTTGATTTCCTTATAAACCGTCGAAGAAAAAAATACGTGCAATTTTAATTGTATTACAATGTAGAATGCCAAGACTGGTATCTATTTTAAGCCAGATCGTTGAAGTAATGTCGTAATACACTAAAATTCCCATATGTATTAACATTTTTGGAAAGCTCTGAAACTAAGTTTTAATTGCTTATTTTAAATCACATCAAATAACCTTTATCCTTCGTCGTAAACCTACCGACTGCCCTACAGTTTCATTTAATGATGTTACTCTTACCCCTGTCGAACAGATCCGCTACCTTGGACTACATTTGGACAAGCGATTAACCTGGAATCCTCACACCAGACTGAGAAGACAGGAAACTGCACATCGATTTCGACTATTACAGCACTTACTAGACAAACGGTCTAAACTTACTACACATTACATAAGACTTTCTAACTTATCGTGCATATTTAACAAGCGCACAAATGGATTTCGATTGGGACCATACTCCATACGATATCGAAAGCGTTGCATTGATTTGACAAGATATTAACAAATTAGGTTCTTACAACCAGGCCAAGGGACCTTAACAAGCTGAGGCGGAGTGATCATAAAATCAGAGATAGACGTCATATACTAAGATTTAAAAAAATTCTGAAATCCGATTATTGAAAATTTTAATTAATAGGGGTTATGAGAAAGTCCTCTTTCCCATTTTTGTCTGCGAACCCAACCTTGTCAAACGAAATGTGTATTAATGTCTCGATATGCATCATTAAAATAACTGTAAATTGGTTTGATCATTGAGATTTTACGAAGGAATTTGGATTGAGGGGTTTTATACTTGAAGATTTCAATGGTTAAGCCCCATAATCTAACGTTGTAAGTCTAAATAAACCAAGTAATCAAATAGATGAGCTTTGTATAAGTATATTGAGAAATTATTACTTTTTTTTTTTTTGAGTAAACACTGTTCGGAATCTATTAGCGGTTTTTTTTTCTTGAATGAAAGTCAGTCTTGACAAAAGGAATATAAATGAAATATATACTTCAGAATAATTGTATCAAGTTTGTGGTATCTTTATAGTGATATCTTTATAATGATATGGTACCTATACGACCCATGAAGTGTCTACCTGCTAACTAAATATGATTATTGATTTCTTAAACTTAATGATTTTATTCATATTCTCCTCATTGGGTGACAATAAGAAGAATATTAACAAATCCATGAAGTCCACAAAAACCATCAGATTATTTACCCTAATATGAATTTATTATATATTTTAAATTTTAATTTTTATATTATAAACTATTGTTATAAATTATCTGTCATAATGAACATAATTTATCAAAACAAATAGTTTTTTTCCCTTAAGTTTAACCAAGTATGGTACAAGCTAATTTGGTAAACATGTTATATATAGATACAACCACCTAGTTGGCTGGTTAAATCCCTAATCAATCACCAACAATTATAAAAGAAAATAAATTTTATGCTACTGCAGGATTCGAAGCTGTGCTTACTCCTAATAATCGATTATTATTGATATATAATCAGAGTAGAAATTAAAAAAAAAAAAATCCCCTAGTGGGCTGAACGCTCAAAGTCTTTAGAGATGGTTCCTCCAATTCTCTCCCAAAACTACGTGAAACGCATTTTTTTTTCTATTAATTTCCTCATTGAAGTTTAAAATAATTGTTCTATATAATTATGTTTAATATCTTCTTCTTTTTTTCTTTCTTTCTTTCTTTCTTCTATTATTCTAATCTTTCAACTGGGTTCCTTGGCTCGAGGAGGAAAGAGCCCTCCCTCAGTCTAATTGTCTCCGTCTCCTGTTGCTTCTTTAGAGGGTTCCATTCAGAAATGAAGAATGGGGAGAAGATTCTCTGTAGTTTCTCATTAGATGAAGAGAAATTCCTGTTAAAAGACTATATAATATTAGAGATAAGAAATATTTTATCTTTGAAATTAGTTGGAAGATCAATATTTGATGCATTTATTTTTATCCTCTTCTTGTAATTATTAAAGAAAATACAATTTTAGGAAATCTGTCGTATGATACGTAAAAATGTAGGTGTTTTTTTTCCTAATGTCACTCTAAAATATTCATTTGAAACCTGGTCAGTATGTACCTTTTGTAGTTCAACTGTAAGTTGTTAAATTTTATTTATATATATTTTCTAACAATTCCATTTTTTTCCGCTCCATCTAGAGATAGAATGACAGACAGATTATCCCACAAATTAATTCTACGAAATAGTTGTACGAAAGTAGAGTTTTATTGAAACTGTAAAAATGAAATTCAAAATATTTAGTTGTTTTGAAAACATAAATAAATAGAAGCATAATATTTTCTGAAAGTTTCTCAAACTTAAGTTATTATTGTGTAGTAGTTTATATAAACAATAACAACTCTTGCTTCAGTTAATTAATAGCTATAATCTAATAAATTTAAAATATGGAACTTATACAAGAGGTAATTAATTTTATTTATGATTATTAAAAAAAAAAGTTTTGAAATTACATATTTTATTGGTTACCAGATAATTTTTTTTTTTATATTGGACAGTTTTTTTCACTCCTTTTATTTGCTGCCCTTTAAGACTCTGAAATGGCCACGAAATGTACCATTTCTTGATAAGACCCATATAAAAAAAAAAAAAAATTTTTTATTTATAAAGTCGTCTTCAGTTCAACAGAATATAATGATTATAAATTTAATTGAAATCAAGTTTAAAATTGGTAAAAATAATATTATTAGAATTCAGCCAATGATGTCACAGTGAGATTGTATTCATTTGTATGAACTCAACGAAATCAATAGGCAAAAGAAAATATGTATAATTTCCTCGTTGTTTATTTTGTTTTATACATACTTGTTTAAAGTTTCATTTATTAATGTCAAAATATTTTGACTAATTCGAATATAAACTATTTTGTATGATTATATAAAAATAAATAGTGTCTGTTATAATGTTACTTGTAAAAACGAAAGTAAATAAATATAAAAAATCCTCATTTTGGAAAATACAAGTTTAATCTTCTCGAAACGAAAAGGTGTCTCTTAACAGATACCATATAGATCTGATCATAAAATATATGATCAGAGATAGTTTAATGTCTTTCACTGAATTTCCTTTTGTTTTTTTATTTGACAATAATACAGTAGGTTACTTTTGTTATAATAGGATTAATGAAACTTACTAATCAGCAGTGAAGATTGATTCAGTGTCGATACATACAGTCGTATACTTGTACGATTTTTTAAGTTTTGGTTTGTAATACTCTCTAAATATTTACACTAAAGGTTATACAAATTTGTAGATAAGCGGACAAAGATGGAAGCTGGCCAGAGAGAGACCGGGAGGGGTCGCGACCAAGGTTCCCATGGCAACGAGGTCGATGTAAAACATACATAAGCACATCCCTACCCTAATCGCCTTTAGGGCTATGGCGGATCTCCCGCCCCCGCGCGATTACGCCGCGAAAAACTCCCCCCTTTATCTCCTTTCAATATTTAGAGTTCGAGGGACCGCCTTGGTTATTACTTAGGACTTGTCTTTTGTCTTGGGTAGACCGGCTGCGTTGAAGATTTAATCCAGGAAGTCTTTAATTATTAATTGTATTAACAATCCTGATACTGAATAGGTTTCCATGGTAGCCGAAGGAAGGGTTTCACAACTCGCGAGACGAGAGTGTGTCCTGCAGCGGTGGCATTTAATTTGTAGCCCGGCCATTAATCAAGAGCGACTCTCCTCCTTCCTACATCAAAGCAGTTCCAGTCATGTCCTGTTTATCCAAGGCTGCCTCTCTCAGTAATTTCCCTCCGCTAGGATGAAAAATTCCCCTCGGCGCTGGTGGAGGATGAAAAATTTCCATTTAAAAGGGTTTCCTCTCCATCGCCGGAATGGCCCCTTTCTCATTTCCCCTATTCGGCGACAAAAAAAAGAAATAATAAAAAAAAAAAAAAGGAAAAATAAAACAGACCGAGGAAGGAGGCGTTAAAGATGCAAATTTTTTGCCATTGTCGGAGGGGACTGTATTTTTTCTCCTGGTTATACCTCATTTCCTCCTACCTCCTCCTAAAATACAATATTAGCCCTCCCAGAGCCTCTTAATCTCCTCGATTTTTTTTTTTACTCTGAGCCACCGGTCCCTTAATTTATTTTCTGTTGTCTTTTCCTGCCCTTGTTTCTAGATTGGCATTCCTTATTGTAAGAATCATACGCCTGAGATCTACTTTTTATTATTTGTAGGAAGGATTATCATTATCATTATTATTATCATCCTTCTTTCCATTAGACAGATCATTATGATAAAAATTTTCCATATTAGGATAACACTGTAAAGACTTGAACCTGCTACTTAATTCCTCCTGCATTATGTCCCATAGGAGCTTTGTAACTAGATAATATACTGATGAATATTGTTTATTTTGGTCTTAAAAATTAAAAAAAAAAGTATAATAAAATATATTATTGTTGAGGATCAGTAAATATTAATAATTTAAATAACACAGATGTTTAGGATAAAAATATAAAGGGTATAATTAAAAATTATTCCAGAATTAAAATTGTCTTCATATTTAGACAAAAAAACTTTAACGCTACAAACCTTGAAGGATTAGGGTTACTTACTTCGTAAGTAAGTACTGTTTATTGAACAACGGTTGGACTAGGTGATTTGTCTCACGATTACGCACAACCGGTAGGTTTTTGTATTTTATAGTGTGCCCCAGGAGGTCACCCAAATCCACAGAGATGACTCATGACTGAAGTAACAGAATAAACTATCTGTCCCAGCCGGATTCGAACCCGGGCCCGGAGTATTACAATACAGCGCCTTTCTCACTAATGTACTCCACTCCACTAGTTTTGTAAGAATGCTATATTCAGAACTTATATTGGTCAGAGATTCAAGTTTTCAAGGATGTAACAAGTACGTTATTCTAATGGCATTGATATTGGATTGTCATTTTTTTTTTTGTTTAAAACTCTAAGCGTATTAAATTAATGAATTGGCACCCAAAACATATTTGTTAATTAACCCAGTTAGGAATCGAACCCTTACCTTTCCAAAATCCATGGTGTTCGGATACATCTTATTGGTCTTCTAAAATAAACCAGTATCGGAAATGTAAATCTTGGCTCCGCTATTTGTAATATGAGTTTCCTATACTTGACCACGGAATTACATCCATAAAATTGTCGTTACCCCTATTTGGTCTTTTGTGTCATATTTTCGTATTACACCTTTGCCAAACCCATCTTTAAAAGTTGAGACATCCGCGAACAATAAAAAAAAAAATGTGATGAGCGGGCCTAGACTGACCAGATGGCAGACGATTTGCGTTCCCCTCCTAAAATGCTCGGTTACAAAGGCAGCCGTACAGAGCAGTCCTAAAACACAAACAGGCATCTGTTGTTCTTCAATCAGGCAGCTCGTCGAATTCACTCTATTGAAAACGAATCAATGCGAGATTAATATCAGGGATATGAAAATATTCGAGATTGATTGTTTCTGTAAAAAAAAACCTCAATCATAGTTTCATTCTGAATGTCTCATTCGGATTTGAAGTAATTTCTGATGGATTCACTAAGGAATCAGAGTTCTTATTTATCTGACCAAATTAATTTCCGTTTTAATTAAGTTAGTATGGTTCTTGTTATGTCTATGATAGTAATTTTAACTATGACCATGTTTGAAAACCTTCAGGATTGACACGAAAACAGGAAATTATAGGGAAAAAATGGTTGTCTAAAGTAGAATACATGTCTATATTTCTTCGTTTTTTTCTCCTCTCTTACAAAATGTTCCACATAATCTTGAATAAATAAACGTAGGATGATTTTAGAGTGTCATATTCCTACTAAAATTTTAGATCTATTATTGAGGGGGGCGGAGAGGCTTGTATTACACCGTTTAATTGTGCATCATTTATTATTTTGTTCAATTATTCAAACCTTTTTGCTAATTTACCCCCAAATAGTTAAGCAGAATGACATTAAAACAGAAAATTGACATTAGATTGTAACGTAAAGTCTCCGTAAAGTCCATTTTTCTGATTTACCGTGTTTTTTTTGTTTTTTCTTGGCAATCCACAGCTAAGGTAATGTTTGCCTAAGTTTCGTTTTTAAAATTTAGAAACAACCTTTATATCGAACTGATACTTATAACTTTATTAAAGATAGCTATGGTTCTCACATGTCAAAAAAAAAAAATACAAAAACCAAAATATATGACTGAATTATTTATCAAAATCTAACTCAGGCTTCCTTTTGTATTACTACAAATATAATTAGGAAATTCTATCAGTGACATTTTACAAGTTTTCTTTATTCTTTGAGAAAGAAGTATAATGGAGGAGGTAAGCTGCCAGGAAACGTGAAGCAAGAAATGGTGACCTTTATGATGACCCTGGAGTAGTTCGTGTTAGAGGAGTATGAGCCAATTACAGGTTCACTACTATATCAGTTTATATTACAATGGTGGATTTTTCTATTAACCAAAACGTAAATCTGGTCTCAAAGGGCGTGGTCAACTCCCCACTTTTTTGGCTTCATTTTCCCTCTGGAGAAGAATAGGGTATACCTTGCTTTTAATGAATAAAATACGGTTACTTACATCTACCTCTTTTGCATTAATACACCTGTTTATTCTAATTTTAATGACTCCATTATTAAACAAATGTGTTCTTGTATTGAGAGTTTTCATAAAACTAATATTTAAAAAAAAATAATTAGACACCTTTTTTTTTTTTAATCTTTTATTTATTTTATTTTGATTATTTTTGTTGTTTTTTTTTTTTTTTTGCACCTTTCAATTGATATCATACAAAATTTTACCGTGTGAAACGATTTTCTTGTTATGAAATCGAATATAAGAAGCGAACAAGTTCTGCAATGATGTTATAAAAGTTGAAAATCCAGTCCCAAATCTGACCTTTCCTAGTATACATCTAGATAATGTATTTTCATCAGACTATTAATCCAGGAATTTTGAATTGGAAGCGAATGTTTATCAATTAACCTGGAAGGCGTGATGAGACTCCGGAACCCGCCTAGTCTCCTAAAAGGGTCATTTATATGTTAATGGATAGGAAGGACCGGGCAGGGGCCATTCGGCTCTTCCCTGGTCCTCTTTAAAAAGCAATAAATAACGGCGGCTTTATATCCATTTATTGCCGCCACTAATCCTATATGTTACTTTATAAAAAAGCCATCACCTTTTGATTTGTCGATGGCAATAGGTGTTCGCCTCCTCACACAAGACATGGTTCCCTATATCTAGTTGGTGGAGAATCTTCTGAGTTGAAATAAAAAAATATCAACTTCGCGAGGAATGTTAAGACTTTCAAATTTAAAGTGGATTTAATTTTAATGCGTGTTTGTATAATCTATGGGCATAAGTGATTATTATTTGTTGTAATGATGAGTTGGTTTTTGACCGTGGGTATTTTATGAAGAGAAGATGGTTGGATATAATATGTGGAGAAGACAAGAATTTCAACAACCATAATGAATTAACCGATAATAACATACATATGAAAATCTATAAGTACCTAGATGTACAAAATGAAAACGTTCTAAGTTAAAGCTATGAAAGAAGTGAGAAAGAAAACGCAAATGTCTTTCATTAAAAATGTAAGTAAATTATAAAGTTATATAAACCAAAAGGAGTATGTAATACAATTGACATTACATAGGGGACATAACCTAATAACATAGGTGAGGAAGGAAGAATACAAATAGAGTGGAAAATTTCTTGCTCTCCCTTCGCTGAAATTCGTCAAAACCTTAATCCCCATTAGACCTATAATAATCCTCCCATCTACCCCTCAGACTAAAATAAAACCCAGCTACTTTAACATTAATACTTTGAGAGACAAGAAGTGATAACGAGGTATCTTAATTTTACGTTGTTTTCTACACTTGCTAATATTTGAGGAACTCTCGAATACTATTTAGTCTACAAAGACAAGTTAGTTCTCAAATTGTAAAATCTTTAATATAGTGTTTAAATGTTTATAGTAATATTTGTTCAAAAATTGCTCCTTCATGGCCAAAATGGACGCTCATTGCTGATTGACTACAGGCATTTTGGGCTCCATAATACATTCACACACCGTTTGGAAACTGTATCTTAAAGACTATTGGTTTTGCTAAAACTAGGTTGATCTAAAATTTAAAAAAAAAAATTTAAACATCTTCGTGGTCAAAATGCACAAACACTGGAAAAAAGGTGGGAAATTTTCAGACTTTTTCAATTTATATCTTAAAAGGATTCTTTCACCATGACCTGTATCATTTTATTAAAGTTTCGTTGAGTTCGACAATCCATTCTTGTAAGCAAATTATGATTTAATCCTCCAACACAACGGAAATTCCAATGAGACACAATAATGACTTTGGTATAGGGTCGTTTGGGTTTTTGTTGACCTCCCAACACGCGCTCTGTATTAATTTTATCCTTACTTTCAGGCCGAATTGATGGCTAATTGTAGGGTCGTTGGCTATAATTGAGCTTCTTAGCAAACAGGACGAGATAAGGAGGAGATTGATCCAACCTATTCTGGGAAAGGATGCGGGCAGTTCCTGAGAGGTCTTCAAGATCTGTCAAGCCTTCAAGCTATAATGACCGTGCCTTGGGGCTACTCGTAGGTTTGGGGTTCCCCATCATCGCTCAGTGAGTCACTCATTATACAAGAAAAGTGTATTTGTTTAGTAGGCGGATCATATCGACCAAATGTAGACGATTACTAGGCCAAGTATAGTGTCACTTTGGTGGGTCCTTGGTTACTATTCAGTGGTAGTGTGTGCTGCATTTTTGGGCATGTTCGAAATGACTAAAGTATTCACTATTGACATTCTAGCGACTACATGTTGAGTCTGTAATGCATGCATCATTCATCATTAGTTGTATCTTTAATCAAGATAATATTATCACCATAATAAGAATAAGAATATTTTCACCATAATGTTTGAGTACCGTGGGAAAGAATTTTTCACTTTCAATGCAGCCTTCATTGCAGATTTTAAGGGAAATTATAATAATAGATCTGATTTTTTTTTTAATCAGGTAACTTAGTTGCCCATCCTAGTCAATGTTACAAACCCAGAATGCTGTTGATTTTTTAAAACTATTACCATTAGAAATTTACATTAACATAGCCTTGCTTTATTATTGATGACAGTTTTGAAGCTTTAGGTGGATTGTATGTAGTTCAATCCCTCACTGATTGTTGTTACAATTTAACAGTATGTATTTGTCATTATATTTTAAATTAAAACTGATATTAAAATGTGTCATATACAAAGAGAAATTAATAATAATTTTGATGTACTTGTGTATACCATGTAAACCAATGTGCTAATATTGTGTATACGGACAATATAAGAACTGACAGTGAACTGCTTGCATTGACTGATCAGTCAATATCTCATGATACGAAGGTTATGATGGGCGGGCATGTGGCTCAAAGCAGTCTATCAGGACGCCTATATAGAACAATAATTGCCAGTATAGTTGTCGATACCATGTCGAAATCCGTAAATTAGATGGATCAACAAAGATACGAAAGAACTGCTTTCAGCAAACTGGAAAACAGTAGCCCAAGATAGGCTGGTTTGGGTGGCCAAAGATGCACGAGGTCTGTATAACCAACCAAAAAAAATACTTATATATAGTATATATATATTTTAACTTGGCAGAAGTTTTCCGTGGGCACTGAGGACCTATTGTACGCCGTCTTTTCCTCTGTTTAAAAAGGCCAGATACCTTTGCTAATCTGAATATGTTATATTTACTCTTAGCATGAATTGCTGGAAGTCAAGCCCCAAGATGTGTCAAACAGGATTTTAAGACCTTTGGTATTCAAGCCAATTATTATCATTTTAATATTTAAGATATAACTTAAAAATGTATTAATAGTACTAGGAGGTCTACAGTACACTAATACTTACTCATAAATTTTCTTCATAAATAGGCTCATGCTTACTGCACTACCCTTCAAAACCAACTATTACAGAAACCTACTTACGGGTTTTATTATATATATTCCTACATTCTAGTCTTACATGTTTAAAATGGGTATCTTAATAAATTTTTACTTCTATGTAGCTAAGTAGTCACTTTGAATTATTTATATGATATTAATTAAAAATACAAATATTTCACCAATTTCTTTTGTCTTATTGTATATGTATGTACTAATGAATTTTATAAATGCGCCCGTTTATTAGTCTGGAGCAACTAAATCTTTAATCCAGATTTCTTTGAAAAATGTTTTATCTCTATTTGTATGGTCTATAGAAGGCTGTTAAAGTAATATCTGCTTTCTTTTATAATTGCTATTTAAGAGACTTAAGATTTGGTTTGTTAACTCCTAATAATAACCTAAATATATATATTAAGTCGTATGTTTCGTATAGTTTTTATTTTTTGTTCATTATAGATGTAATAGGTGAAGGATGTTATTCCATTTTTCGACCCGTTGTTTATTTTCGTGAACTGAGAGCTCAAGAAGGATCGAGATCCGAGGGCCTAGAGCGGCCGAAGGACGAAGAAGAGGAGAGACAAGAACAATAAGGGAGGCCCCCTCCTCCCCCGGAATTTAGATTGGGTCCGTCCTGGCAAAATGGCGGCCGGCAAATCATTATTTCATGGGATGTGTATAGAGAGAAGGAGGGAGGAAGCCAATTCCCTCCTTCTTTGAAGCTGCCCTGGCTGATTGCATATGGATGCCTGGGACCCTCAAATATACATTATGATGAGTGTGCCACTGCCCTAACGAGCCTTTTTCACCCGCTTCATTCTATAGACCTCATTTGCCAAATTAGGCGTCTTGGAAGGGATTTTGATCACCGCGCTTCTTCAGGCACCGTGTCTTTATTTACCGAGGGCTCTACTCGCCATTTACATAATTAACCTTATTCAATTGTGTTTGCGAGCTTAATACGCTTCCTAATCACGAAGTTTCTGCCTTTTTCATTTTGACGTTTGATTCCCAATTTTGAAGCATTATTCCATAGTTATCAGACTCGTAATACGGGAGAGATGAAACGAATAGAAAAGTTGTCCGATTGCAAACTTTTTAAATCGAAATTTTGCCGTCATTCTTCATTTGAATAAATATTTGTGTATTCCTGTATGCAGCAATTGAAAACAAAATATGCAAATCTTTAAAAATGAAATAATATCACAAAACGTAAATCTATCTCGTCGACCCATAACTTTTATATCCATTTGACATGCATCTCAACAGGTTTCTGAGAATACAACCAGGTACTCTTTGTAGTTTGTACAACTTGTGAAATCATTTCTCCCTTGTTCTCTTCAGTATATCAGCCTCCTATTTGTTTATAACAAAAGGTATAAGTATTTTGTGTTTTTTTTTTCTCATCAATCATTAATAGTATTGACAAGAATATAACACATGAAATGTTAAATATGAGGAGTATCATTTCCTATATCATTTTCCCTCTTGCCAGTGCCAGGTAACGTCGGTTCAAAGAGTTATCTATCGCTGTATTTCTCTGTTTCGGAAGGACTTGGATTCAATTATAGCAAACAAATAAATTTAAAATAGCATTTTATTTTTAATTCCCGCATCACATGGCCTCATTGAACTTAATGATGGGTTACTATTTAGTAAAATAAAAGACTATTTAATTGTCTTCCTCTTCAGAAATAATTCTATGCATCTGAAATAAAATCTGAGAATCAATTCTTATTGTCATAGGTGCAGTCACTCCCCTAAAACGATTGTTTTTATTAAGAATAAGTCAAATTTAGCTTCCCAGCAGTACATCTGATACATTTATTACATATATATCTTAATATTTTATGGTATGTAGTATTATAGTTATTATTATAGTATTATAGTTATAATGTTTTTTTTCTGTTTAACTAATTTACGAAGGACGTTGTTAGACTGTTGGTATTAAAAGACTTTTTTATCCTTCTCCAACACACTCTATCTTTCATCGATGAAAAAACTTGATTTCGCTGAAGAGTAACTGCATTTCGCACTTACCGCTATGGCTGACATCCCCTAAGGCGTCGGTATTAGATGGAAGGACTGCGAGAGACGGCCGGTATAAACAACATGACACAATTTGGAGGGGTGGAGATCAAAGAGCAAAAACAACGCCGTGCCCGGCTTTGAACCCAACCCCACCCCCTTTCACCAAATCTGATTTTCACCAGGCCGCCTATCTGTCACACCTCTCCTCGGGTGTAGCCCTCATCTTATTAACACTAGCGAGCTCTGTCGGGCCCCAAAGGGATAGCTTTCTGTTTAAACTGTGTCTCTAGGGGTTGTTACGTTTGTTAGGCATGGTTAAAGTTTATTATATATATTCATTAAATTTTATGTCATATGTATACACATAAATGATAAAAAAAATTATAATTTTTGCAAACAATTTTGACTGCAGCAGCCAAAGCAAAATTTTTCAAACTTTGTTATGAAAATTTTGTCTAATTTACCACAGTATAATCGGGCTCAATTATTGTTAAGATTTTTTGAGTAAGATCGTGTTCTGTATGAACCTTTTTGGTTGTTTTTGACATTTATGGGCCATCTTGTGTATCAGGAAAAGATATTGAATAATGGTTTAGTTTTAATTTATTTTAAAGACATTATTTATTTCCAAATGTAATGGGAGATGAAAGAAAGTAAATCCAGCAAGAATTTTAAGATAAAGTTTGTTAGGAATAATGTTAAGTTTGTTTGTTCTGCGGTATAGTATTTTAGGAGCGCCTACCAGAATCAAGATTGTTTTATAAAACATAACTGTATAAACATTTTCACTATTATATATAGCTTGAGAACTAGGTGATAATTAAACAGAAACCATAGCCACTTTAAAACAAATATCTATTTTCTTCTTTTATGTAGTTAATCTGATCATCTATCTAACTTTTTTGTTAGTTTTGGGGTTCATTTTCACCTTAAATATTTTTAGGTATTGCTACGCTTTGATTGTACACTCTGCATCATTTATTTAATTGGAAGATCAACTTTTTTTTTTTTCAAAACAGTACTATATATCTGAAACTCAAATAAATTCAGTCTCAAATATTGAACATGTTTGGTGGAAAAATATGAAATACAAAAATAAAGATTACATTACGAAAATCCTTTCCATCTCCTGAATTCCTCTAAGGAAATATAAAAATATGAACAGAATCAAGAGTATATTGGATAGAGGAATTGGATTTTGAATGTGGGAGTGGGTTTGGGATCTCGGACTCCATAGAAGGGTCGTATGACGGTAATATTGCTTCTCACTCCCCGAACACGATAAAGAATAAATTCGACGCAATTCCAGCTCTACAGTTGTCCATTCAAGAACGTCCCAAGTATGACATAACTATAATCGGAGTCCGAAGTTTAGCGCAATAGGACATGAAAAGTTTATTTTTTGTTATGACAAAATAAACTTTTAAAAATATATTAAGTACATTGTTGCCTAATGATGCATATTTTCACCCTCCCTGCATATATTATACATGTCATATATGTGATATATTATCATGTGATATATTATACATATCACATGTATTTATTATATACCTGTATCTTAAGCACTGAATTAATTCAAGAGTTATCATTATTTATGTAGCTATTAATTAATACTAAAGTCAAGTGTTTTGTTCAGCCTATGATACTTAGCTCACATTACAGTTAGCATTATATTTTTTCTGTATTTTCTTTAGCTTTATCAATTACAAAATATCTTTGACTATTCCATATTTTCAAAAATTGAATATCTTTATCTAATGTACATCCTAAACAATCCCATATTTTATCCATTCTTTAAACAAATTTTTATTTTTGCTTTATATTTCCTTTAATTCTAAAATTTTTGGTGAACGATAATTTTTTTATATTTTAAAAATTTTATAACGTAATTCACTTGCAACTGTAAAATTACAAAAGAACGTAAAGTCCCTGTGTGTTTTTTATGGAGGAATGTTCATTGTTGGTGTAAATGCATCCTATCTTTTTTTTAATTACAGCATTGCACAGCATAGAACTTTTTCGGAACCTACTACCCACTGCAATACCGTATACTTTAGGGTTTTTGGAATCATACTCGTTATCCCATACATACTATTTATGTCCAAGTTGTCCATTTGAATATTTTTCTTAAAATTAAAATTATGAAGGTGGTCAGGGTTGCGGCCAAAAACGAACAAAAATAATTAAGTTTATTTTCCGACGTTTCGCCCCACTAGCTTCATCAGGGCTAAAATGATACAAAAACATTTTTCTTAAAACGTTCAGTGGCAATACATCATCGGTAATTGTGATTCCTAATTAATTATACTTCTTCACTATCTCTTTCTCTTATTTATTTAATTGCGTTTTAGCTTTAATGTTATTAGAATAAAGAGTTGTCTTGGTGTTAGTGAAAGACAGTAAATCCCTTTCTACATCCTATGATACAGCACTCCATGTAGCTAAATGCTAAATCCCAAATACTCGGTAGAAACAACTCCCTGGTCCAGTTGGAATGGACAGCAGCGTCCAATATTAACAAGTCCCAGCTCAAACATTTTGCAGCGCTGAAAAATGCAGAGAGCTCCAGATAGAAGCATTTGGATAAGTTGATAAGACTAACCGCCGACCGGATCCATTATTCAAGCCAGAGTCCTACCATTCTTGCAGAAGAGGATTTTAAATATTCAGGCGTCTCGGGCTGGATATGATATTCCCTTTCACACACGCTCCCTCAAAGGGAATAGCTAAGGTCCTCTCGGCATTTTTATCCCTCCGCGCCCTCTGTTAAATAATCACTTCTCTAATATTTTAGAGTGAGGGAGGTTCGAAATTACCTATCACTGCTATTGACTAAATAATGTACAGCGAATCCAAGGAAAGCTCCATGTTCACTTTCTTACTCTGAAGGCAACCAGCATCCATTTGTACATCTTCCTGGCTCTATGTTAAACCATTAAATTGTTGCTAAAAAGACCACTCTTTCGACTCCTTCTTAACCTTCGATGTGCATTGTCAGGGATGTTTATTATAGTCTTTATAAATCTAGTCAAGTAGTTTGTTGTAGAGATTTTAATAATATAGTTCATTTTAGTTTCGTCTTGTAAGTGGGTATAAGTATATCTGATAACAGCCCACACACAACTCTTAAGGGAAATATTTTTTAAAAAATTAACTAATATTAATATAAAAGTTATAGTCAGAATGTGTGTCATATGTCCTATTATTCAAGTACTCAATGGATTGCTGGAAACCTTTACTGAATGCCATTTTAAGTTTTAAATAAATGATAGTTGCTTATTGCCTGTATTTATCCTATTGAAGGTTAGTTTTGGACTTTGTACTTTTAGGTTTTATAATTAAATTTAATTTTCAGTTAAATAAAAAATAAAAGTTAGTTCGTTAGCTATAAAAAAATAAAATAAAAAGGACTTAAATATTTAAAAATTGTTTATTTTACCGTTCTGGGGTTGATCGAATCACAAAGAACTCACCATGAGTAAGTCAACATAAGTATTCTGGCCTGTGGAGTTGTTTGGTTAGGGGTAGGAATGCTGTGTGAAGCGGTGTATCATCCCAGCCGCATCCATCGACCATGGTCATCCTTTTGAGGGACAGATATCCAGGATTCCGGCATAGCTATGGAAGCTGGAGTACGCGGGTCATCCGATGCTTATCCAGGTTTGAGAGTAGCAACTAGCCAAGATAGCAAAAGCTCTCGTGGCTTCAACACTATTTCACTTATCTCTAAAATTTGTTTCAAAATGAGTCCTATGAATTTGAAACAGTGAACATTTATCAAGATTTTAAAAATTAAAATGCGTTGTTTTGGAATATTATTGTTTACATGCTATAACATAATAGTAATAATACAATTATGAAAAATAATAATATTTTATTCGATTTATGAATATGATCTTATTGAGCTTACATTATGTACATCCTCAGCCACATTTAAACTTTTACTGTCACATATTTAAATTTTTATATTTACGTTCTTCACTTAATTCTTTTTTAAACATCCTCTTGACGGATCGGAAAAATAAAAAATTAATATAATTAGTAAAAAAATTAAAAGTTTTTGCTTCAAATCAAATTTTACTTCATCTTCTGAAGATTATTCTAAAAATATTTCATTTTATTCACGATTCTCAACTCATAGCTACTGCCTTGACGATTGCGACCTTAACGAAGTTTTAAAAGTAATTCAGGACAATTAGCTGAGCTTAAAAAGTAAGAAAAGAATACTTGAAATACCCAATTTAAGATTTTTTTTCCTCATTAAAATTATTTTTATGTTCTTGTTTATGAGCTTTATGTAAAGCTCTTTTAGATGGACAATGAAAGAATAAAAAATTTAATGGACAAGTTAAGACTTATGTTATTACTATAAATTTAATTTAATTGGTTGAATTTAATGGATTGGGATATTTATGTATTTTGTTTTTTTATTATTTTCAAAGGTTCAAAATTGAAAATGATAAACCTAAGGAATATTGTAAGGAATTATAATCATAAAATATTATTATAGTGCACTAAATATTTTGTGAGACTATCAGATTAACTTTTTATGTTTTTTTTTTAAATATAGCTTTATTGATATTTCAATTAATTTTTCTCTCACTATGTGCAACAGTTGTTTCCTTGGCCATTATAACACTGGAGTTTTCTTTTAATACATTGCGTAATGTTGTGATAAAGTTAGTTCAAAGAATTATTCATTCATATCGTTCAGGATCCATTTAAGAAAAAGGAAAAAATCAAAATCAATAAAATCCGCTCACTCTTTGAATCCTTTATCTTCTCCATCCTATTCAGGAGCGCCTTAAGGATGTAGGAGTTGACTCCACCGGTTCACATCTAAATGAAATCCTGTCCCTATTGATTTGTTTCACGAGTGAAAAGACAAGCCGAGGAAAGAATATCATCGGATCGAGCACTCTCCCTGATAGGGGCTGAAGTGATTACTCGACTAAGATGATGAGGAAAGAAGGCGGTGTATTGTGGGCCCCCCTGTAGCCTCCCCCCCTCGGGAACAGGGTTACTCCGCTTATTACATACCAACCCCATCCTCCTCCCTCTCTCGCATTCCCTCATCATTACATTCCTCCCCGTAGGGAACGAGGTCCTCCCCATTTCATACCAGGGCGGATACATTCTCGACAAAAACTTACTCCCAGTTTAATTAGTGGCAACCTTTCATTGTTGCTGGAATAACTCTTCATTTATACTCCTTCCCCTCTCTCCAATGATACATTTGATATATTCATAAACATCTCAAAGGATCGTATACTGAAGGGAGATTCTCAAAATGCTTTAATATTTGAGTAAATATAAAAGGGGAGGGGGCTGTAATAACATTGTTTTGTTTTTTCGTGTATGATCCGCTTTATTCAGTGAGTTAAAACATTCACAACGGTATATACTTGAATATAAGAAAAAGTATGTGTTATTTAGGGGGAAAAAACTATAATAATGTGACCTATCATTGATTAATTTTTACTTACTTAGTTATAATTAATATTTATTAAGATTTTAATTTTAAGATTTTATACTTACTATTACTATGTTCTTTCTTGTGCAATTGTTAGAATTTAATTGAACCTACATGTTAAATCAAGAACCAAACATTTTTTCTTATGAGGTACAGCATTCTGTACGAAACGAAAAAAATTTGTCATTTCAAAACAAGGTCCTAAGAATTGTAGTTAGTATATGCATTGGTTTATAATAAATTGTAAATTGCATGAATTAATCAAAAAACGTTTTAGAAAATTCTACATTCAGTTTCCAGCAGTTGAAGTTGCGATATATTCTTACAACATTAGAAATCCAACTTCATCTCAAAGACTGAAGCTTAGACTGTTGCATAGACATTCTACTATAAACCCATTTTATCATTATGAAAATCATCAATTCAGATATTTTATTAATTCTATTAATATTAGTTTTTTTGATGGTTTTTTTTTTCAGTCTTCAATTATATATTTATTAATATTATTTCTTAGGTATTAATATTATGTAGATTATTTTACTAAATTATTTTTATTAATAATATAATTAATATAGTTGTAAATCGTTGGGTCTTGTCTTTGCACAGGGCAAAACTTCCCTATTACCAATTGTTAAAAGCCAATTCAATTACTATAATAACCATATTATAGGTCCACTTGTAATAAAGGGTTATAAAAAGAAAACATTTTTTCGAGTATTTTATTAGCTATAGCAATAATTTTTTATTTAAAAAACAAAACAAAAAAAACTAGGCTTTGTCTATGGTAATATCGATTACCGAAAAATTATTTGAAAAATATTATCGATATAGCTTATTAAAAAAATTTCACAAAAATGTTGGTTGCTTCCTTGATATATCATATAAAATAAATATGGCTACCTAGACAGAGAATAAACTAAAATCGCACCTTTAATTCTAATCTTTGGTCGATGTACGACATGTCACAATCTCACAAGGAGAGATCATAACACAAAAAAAAGGCAATCCTTCCCTTCCGGCCCTATATCACTTTTGAAATATTAGCTTAAAACGGGAAGAGGAAACTTTAAGATAGTTAAATCGAGCAATATTTCAAAAGTACCTGTAATTGAAAAATTATAGAAGCTTTATTATGGATTTAGTACAGTATTGCTTATTTATCGCACACTATTATTGAAAAGTATAGAATGAAATTGTAAATTTAAAATAACACTATGTTTTTGTTTTATTTTTTAAATCTACTATGTAATGATCTTAATTATACCAATTATTAATATCTTAATAGTGATCATGATAAGAGCATCGAAATAATTCTTATAAAAATAAAAAGGACTTTAAATTGGTTTATAGATACTTTAGATTTCATTATTTGCTTTATATGGTTTTTGCAAAGTAATTTAGATTCTTATCTTGACAACTCTTGTTAAATTATTTTATCAGTATTTTTTCAATAACAATTCAATCGAAGAGGTATTAGCAATACGTTTTTATAATTTTGACAACGATAAATAATATTATGTAAAAAAAAGTAGTGAGTGACTTGGTTTTCTTGAGGTGTAATTGTTGGTTATTTTTCATTATACTAACCCGCAATTCTTTCTAGTACGGGCGGTCGATTGCGCCTTGGTACAATCTAGTTGATTCTACAAGTAAATGAATATAGTAACATAATTTATATTAACCAAATGTTTTTATAATAATTAATTTAATCATAATATTACCTTATATTACTGATTGAAGCATAAAAAAGTAATAATAAGGAAAGCCAAATAAATAAATAAATATTATGGAATATCATAGAAATTATTCATACTTGCAAGGTTTTTCTCCTAAAATAAATTAATCGGATTATATTATAGTAATATAATATGAATTTAGTGAATTTTTAATATGGTGGGGAATATCAAAACTGGTTAAACACAAATTTTGCAAACTTAGGGGTGGGAGATTGTTAAATCTAAAGTTTTCCAATAATTTGAACGCAATTCCCAACCAAGTTGAAGGCGAGTATTCCCTCAAAATTCGCTAAATATTTTTGGATTACTTACCTCTTCAAATTTTTATAAGTAATTTTGAATATAATAACCTCTTGAATAACGTTTTATCACAATTCGCAGTTTGAAGTAGGTTTTCAAATCTTAAATCCCTATTTATAATTTATATTTTAGTTTTTTCAGTTTTTAGTATTACTGGGGAGGGAGGCTGCAAATCTCCGTACCGAACTACCTGAATATAGTTTTTCTCAGAATTTTCCAATTAGGTTTCGTCTGAAAAAATTGCATTCTAACTAATCTAGATGTAGTTTCCCGAAAATCTTATTTATTTTTAGTTTTCTCCCCACGATATATATGTTTTAATTTTTAGCTAGTATATTCAACCCAAAAGCATCAATGAAAATATTGATTCAATTTCTTATTATTCTAAAAGTTAGATTTCATATTATTATTTCAGAATAATGTCATCATTATTCCAAGAAAAGAAATATTTCTTGAAAAAAAAGTATACATTAACGTCGCTGAAGAATGTTAGGTAGGATAATGGAAAGCGTCAGAGATGCCATAAATTATACTAATTCTATGATAGTAAATAAATTATTCTTTGAATAAAGTTTTATTAAAAAATAAAAAGAATTTCGAACATTGAAAAAAAAGAGGTAATCCCTTTCAATTTATATGTTCTCATTTATTTATATCATGATAATTTATATCTCAGGTAATACAAATTTATTGCCCTCTGAGCTAAATGAGTGAACGCAAATAAAAATAAAAATGCCTTAATAAATAATCGAGTCAGCTGCATGTTTTGTTTTAACTTCTTGTCGCTTCATTTGTAAGTTATATTTGATTTAAGTCAATGATATTATATCTAGATATAAGTATAATTCAGCTCATGTATGATTGTACTGTACCGAAGTTTCACTCATGAACGAATCTTTATAAAATGAATCAAGAAGTGATTTCAATTCCAATTTCATTTTAATTATTTTTTTATTTAATGACTCACTGTAACTAATGGACTCTAACTTAAAATATTTTATAAAATGCAACTATTTATTGGCGCAAAATGTTGTTACTGAATCTGCCCTGAATTTAAGTTACGTTACTATTAATACTCACTTTAAACTTCCAAGTAAACTTGAGTATACGTTATTTTTTATTTTTTTATTTTTTTTTGGCATAAAATAAAAACTTAGATGGAAGAACTTTTGATTAATGAGACCTCTTGTGTATATTTTTCTTCTATAAAACTACCAACTCTATTAAACATTTTATTTCAGACAATAAATTAATTAAAATTATTTTATAAACTGTTTATACTTTAAACTTTATTCATCATATTTATATGTAATGGATTTAAAGCCTTTCTTTATGATTTAATTAAATTCATTTAGGTTTAGTTTTACAAATTTTTAATTTTTATAAGTTATAATTATTTATTGTTTAGTTTTTCCACCGAAATACAGTTTTTTTTTAATACCATTATTTTTTTCTTATACAATAGTTACTCTCTAGTAGATGTTCATTATAAATTTCTTTATGGTGTATTTAACGAACTTCGAATTGAGCTCTACTTGAGATCTATTCGTAAATAGTTCCTGAAATATCGAACTTTTCTCTATATGCTACTTGTTTTCAATGTATAATGCAAAAATGGAGTCAAAATATTTATAAGCTGCAATGTAGGAATAAAAATACCTAATAATAATAATAATATTTCACCAGATAATGCCATAACTCATTAATAATCGACTTACTTAATGTTTGAAAAACTATATCCCAGAAAATATTAAACGTAATGAGTAACTATTAGTGATATGTTAGAAGATTATTAATTAAGTGAACCATAAGGTTGTTCATAATGTTCAATTTTCTGGAGATCGTAGTTTTCATGATATTTATCAAAATATAATCACAAAATATTATTATTCGTTATTTGGAAATAGTCTTTACTATTACTTGAAACATTTGCCTTTTATGTACCTATTAATTTTTAACGTATATGCATGGCATTTTTACAAACAACCTTTTATATGTATTTATCACGTGGCTTTAATAAATGTTTATATAAAAAAAAAAATTGAGATTTTAAACCTCTGTCCGATAATAATATTCTATAATAATACTATAATAGTATTCTAGTGATACAAGTGATTTTCTAATGTATTAAGAACCTTTTATTTTATTTATTTTTTTTTTTTAATCAATTTTTTAGTCTTTATTGGCCACGAAAATTTTAATCATAAATGAATATTTTTAAGGAAAATTGGCGCAATCGCAACTACACATGAGACTAATAGTTGTTAATGTATGTATATATCTGAGGTACTGATGGATGCATTATGCCGCCAGATTGCACTTGAGGCCGGGCTATGCAAATGCCTACGGTGGCGCGACCTGTTGGGTCCTCGAGGAACTACACTAAGCCCCTCTGTTCGTCTTTACAATCAATATTTTCCAACCCTTCCTCCGGTCCATAAGATCAAGCATGTACACATCTAGCTCCTAGAAATTAAGATTTATTGCTAACCTGTACTCGAGGAAAAAGGGGAAAAAAATCCATGAAAGTAAGATACTTTGAACCAATAATTAATAAAAGAAATAATAATTAAAAGTTCTTTAGAAAACTTTCTTTTCCAAGAATCTGTTAAACCTAACTACAACCCTAGTACGAAATGGTTTTTTAACGCTAAATTAATTTTTTTTAACTGTTTTTTTTTCTATATTTATTATGATTAACTATTGCGTGTGTTGTATGTATAAGTTGTTGTTTTTAATGCCTTAATTTTTTCAAAAATAGTGCATCAAATATTATAAACTAAAAAATATCAAATCCCTTATAATTATGTACTCTTCTTTTATTGCGTAAAAGAAGGAAGGATATATAGTCAGGAATTCCAGGTAAAACTGATTAAAAACAATTTTTTATTCTCAAGTTTTTTTTTTTTTTTAAACATCATAGAAAATCATCAATTGTTAACCTATATTCTGAGTAATGAATAATAATAATAATTTATTACAATATTTTGTTCTTCAAAGAAATGACCATATTATACCTAAATAATAATAATCATTACTAATCTATAATTTTTTAGGATTATTTTTTTATTTGCTTTTAATTATTTACGAATAACCATATTCTTTCTGCCGAGCAGTGAATAAAAAATTATCAATTTAGTTAAAGTAAGCAATATTTAGAAGAAAGAAAAAATTTCATAGCTTCATTATTGTATTCTTTAATGAAATTCGGTATCATCTTTTGTAATTGCTCGCATATATGGGACAGCATTAGAAAACAAGTACGATACGTTTTTTTAATTTTAAAAAATAAGACGTAAACTCAAAATATATAGCTGTGAATTTTATCTTTTTTTTCATTGTTGGCCTGTTTCTTTGGTTCTAATTAATTAAATAAGTATTATTAACATTCAAACAAGAATTTTGTGAGTTTTAGCCTTGATTCCCAGCCAGTCTCCCTGATGAAGACCTGAAACTCAGTTCGAAACGTCGGGATAAATAAATAGCTTTTATGTTTATTTATATATTTTAATCTGACCGCACCCCCCCCCCCCCGATCATCTTCTTCAGTATGAATTTGGTACCTCCTGGCAGTTAACGATTTGAATTCTTATGTCGAGGCAAATATTTAACTAAATTCTTAGGAAGATTACTAAAAACTTAAAAAAAACGTACGTTACGGAAAGTGTTTTATGAAAAATGTCAATGATTCATATTATACTCGTAATATATGGTTTAAGTGATGAGTTTGAGATTTCGGGGCTTAATATTCCTCCTAAATTACTTCATATCCAATTTGAAAAACAGCAAATATTTGTGTTAAATAACTTCTTCATTATGTCATAATCCTTTATCCGAATGGAATGGACGTTTACCTTTCCGATTCATGAACCCCAGGATGTTCCTACCTGACTGCCTTATCAAGCGTCGTCATTACCTCCGTACCCTCTACTCTCTGGCATTGCCATTCAGCGTATGCAATCTTGAGGAAGGCCAAAAAGGAGGAAAACTTCTGAGGTCCATTCTATTGACAGTTAATATAAAAAGTCGAATCTTATTTGTTATTCGGCAGACTGCACGTCCTCTTCCCTGGGAAGCTGCATTACATGTATAATTAAGTTATTGCAAGTAATTTACAAATGCAGTTTCCCGTACCTCTTGATGAATGCAAATTAGATAAATATTTATGTACCTATAGATTCCTGTGAATTGGCGCCTAAAGTTTAATATACGACTTCGCAATATTCTCCTGGAAGAATTCTTATAAGTTTTTTTTTTTTTTTTGCACCTGTAAATGTACTTTACAACCAGCAGGTGAGCTGTACTTTCAGACTTGGCATGAATTGGTATGAGAGAGCACCCAGTGGGCATCCTCCTGACGTTAAGTAAATTATTTGATTACACTAGGAGGTCCCACATCCAGCTCCTCTTCACCCTACGCCGAGTTACGTCAGGAATGTCATGTGTTACCATCTGTCGTATAAATTTATTGAAATGTTTATGTAGTGTGTTTTGAAACTGTTTGTAAGTCATATGAATGTGGTCCGTTACTGTCGGAATGCGTAGGTCGTTTGAAACGTAGAGTGGTGTGTTCGTTACCTGTCTTAAAAATTGTGATTGAAAAGTTTGTATTTTCTGAATCTGTCTTTTTAACTGATCCATAAATTTGGCTGATCCATAAAGTCCATATAATAATGTATAAGATATTAATATTATTTTAATTTTAAAATGATATAACACTTCACTGCCACAAAAAATTGTTGCGTCTACGGAGATGACGCATTGAAGGAGGAATACCACTCCTCATGGTCCTAACCCAGGAATTTCATCTTTGATGACGTACAACATTCTGTCCGCCATTCCACTGTTGAAGATGATGTAGTCCAAGCTTTTATAGTAAACAGTTGCCATACTACGTGGTATTGAGAAAACATAAAATATACACTTAAGCATATCTAAAACATTTTTTCATGAATCTTGCAATGGGATTTTCTTGTTTCAACCCTTAAGAACCAAAAAAAAACCTTCCTATGTAATTGGCCTTCTCAATCTGCGTTTATTCATCCACCTTTGAAAAATCCTTTATCATAACTAGCTACCTCATTTTGGAATTCCTTAACTATGTCCATTCGTAAAGCTTACAACTTAATATTAGTTATATAGCCATATCCTTGATTATCAGTCTTCAGTTTACTTGTAAATAATAAATATCCATATAAAATGATATGTTGCATAAATATGTACTTTTTTTCATCTCATGTTCTTATTTTAGCTATATAATTATTATTGTTTATTTAATTTTGTTTATCTTTAAGTAATGTATACTTTACAAATGCTGCTTACACTATCTTCATTGTTATTTTAATGGGTTCAAGTGTACAAAATAAAAATCAATTTTGTTTTAACGGTTGGAAAATTCTATTTAGAATTTTTTAATAATACTTTTTATTGTAACAATAAACAAAATATTCTCATAGATTAGCTTAGGAGAAGTAAATGAAAGAATGTAAGAATTGGTGTACCACTGCTGGTAAGGTAATAAACCAACTGTGGTAATTAAAAGCCTTTTGATCGACTGGATTGTGGGGGACATTCTTGCCTCTATAAAGTGGGTACCAGATCCTTCAGTAATTTAGCCAGAAAACTTTACAGTTGAGCTATAGCTAGCCTGTGGTAGCCGAATATGTTAATAAGACAACACCTTAGCAACCTCTAGTCTGCAGCAGTGCGGATTCGATCCAACTGACGTGTTTATTGGCCGACCAATTATTGGTAATATTCTGTTCTATATTATACTTTTAATTTTCAGATTGCTTTAGGTAAAGATAAAATAATTCTCAAATCAAATTTATTTAGGCTGAATTAGTTTTATATATTTATTACTATATTGATAAAGTTTCAGCTCAAGTCATATGCAAGCACAGTTAATTTTTTGTAGAGCCATAAAACTACCATAACTTAGTTTTATAATTACTGTATTATATAATTAAACCAGATTAGGTATTTTATAGCTCCTTAAAAAAAAAACAAAAAAAACATAATGTACCTTTAGCTTGATCTGTCGAAAGTGTTCTTAACTAAGTATCTCTTATCTAAAAATAAATGTAAATAATCCTACTTTGGATCATATTTAAACATAAGGTATAAGATTTGATTTCATAACCAAAAATTTAAAGTATTTTCAATTATTTCTGAATGTTGACATCCCCATTAATAGTTATTAGAGAAAAAAACAATATTAAAAAAAAATTACTGAAAATCGATTTGAATAAATTTTCTGCACATTTTAATTTTAAATTCCCCAATTTAAGTGTTAAATATGGAGATGTTTTTAAAAAGTAATTATAGGTTTGGCTGGTGCTAACCATCATCATATAATTCATCACTGAATAATTAACTACGCATATCGTTTTCATTTTATTATATTTTTCAGATGACGCTATAGTGAAATGATTATATGTAAATAATCTATAGAATTATAAAAAATCTCTATTTAATAATATGTTCTAGTCGAAGTGTAGATTGAAAATATACACCATGTTATAGACTCACCATTTGTGTTTTACGATATTGTTGCATATGTGTATTCATATATATTGTGACTTTTGAAAGATAAAAGACACAACTTAATTAGTTTTAAGAATTTCACGTTTAAGTTTGATTCCAGGCTGGTTTTTAATTTTACTTTTTGACTGCGATATTCCGTATTACTGGAAAAATAATTGGTCCTCCGAGTTCTCAGTGCTTTCAAAACATATTCATCATTTCGCCCTTTTCGATATTTACAACATTACAAAAATATTTTTGCCTATTCTTTATTAATTTTAACAGAACAAGGAATTTTATTCTCCCTCTGCTGACATAAGTTCCTCCAATTTTCAACATAAAAAAAATCAATACCCACCCCTAATCAGACAAAAGGATTTGCTGACCCAGTAAAAAAAAAAATTCTCTTTAAAATCAATTAGAGCCAGATGGGGGAGGATAAGAAGACATGTGTAAGGGGATTGAGGCCCTCCTCATCAGCGCCATATTGGATTATACCGGAAGATCCTCCGCTAATAGTATTCGGTCCGCTTCGGTTGGCAGCCCTGATTGAGGGCACCTGCGATCATTCTGCGCGTGTTGATGATGCGGGTCGTATAGGCTACAAAGTACAATTATTTACTTTATTGTTAACTAGACAAATTATTATAATTAACAATGCTTGTAGACTTCTATTGTACTTTGTTCCAGAATGATGTAAGGTTGAGCCTCTATAGAATTCGTCCCATGATACTCTAGTTCTTAGAGGAAATTGATCGAAACATGATTACAATAGCAATTCACTAAATTAAAGCTCCAAATTCTTTTTTATATCCAATATTTTATATAAATGATGTAATATATAAAATGTTTAATGCATGAAGGGTCCTATTATTGGTCCTTGGGGACTTGTTTACTTACATGTTTAATGGAAGCAGTAATTCCTAAGTAATTTTTATAATTAAAAATATTAGGTCTATTTAATTATTTTTTGTACAAATGTATATAAAAAACTAAAACTATATACTAAATAATTCAACAACACTATCCAAATTATAGTCTCAAAACATTTATTTCATTCACATGTCCAACGTTTCGGCCAATTCGGCCATCTTCAGGGACAATCTATTACAAAAGTTTCCATTATTTGTATGATCATACAATCCATTCATTTATTTAACATTATTATTCATAATTTACCTTACCTTA
>NW_027104749.1:589972-597046 GCF_000696795.3 Halyomorpha halys
AATTGCCAGTCTCAAGAAAGAAATTTAAAGATTATAAATAACTAAAACTATATTTTGGATCGTTCCGGGTGATATGTGTTTTTATTTTTTTCATGTTATTAAAATCTATTATAACCAAGGAATAGGATAAATATAATTTAGTTAATTAAAAAGGATAAAAATAATTAATTAAATGTAATGTTATATTTGTGACGTACCAAGGTGCTTTTTTAACTGTCCTCAATAGTTTCAGTCAGTAACTGTTAATATTCAATTGATCTCTAAGTTTGAATTTTGATTGTTTCGAAAGGCGTGATAAAACAAGTCTCATTTTATTTAGGGTTATCAAAAAATTGTTTAATGATTTCCAAATTTTATAAATGTATATTTTCAACATCAATTAACATAAAAACATTCATAAATACCATTATTTCTATGGGTTAAGCAACAAGATCTTAGATTTTTTTTCATTCTGTTAATCATTGTCATTTACTAAGGTAAAATTATTAAAATATTTAACAAAAAAAAAATTCGTCGGTCAGTTTCAGTCATTTATTATTATTGTTTCAAAACATGGAAACGATTGAAAGTGAGTCCTAATAAGACAGATTAAAAAGTTAAAGATATGGTTCAATTTTTAATTTAATAGTTTATTAAATATTTTTAATTGATAAATGTATTATATATTAATTTCTTTTTTGAGAGTAGGTAATTAAATTAAAACAGGAACCTTTGATTCCTTTTTCTCATTGGCTTTATTTCTCACCATCGTTTCAAACATTGTCAAGGAAACTCAAAAATATTAATATAATACTACATTTTCTCTATTATACCATAAAATTGATGTATCCAAAGTTTATGTATACTTTTTTTTACAGGCCATCATATCCAAAACGATTCATTTTAAAAAAAAAATTAGATTTTTTTATTAATTTATTAATTAATATTTTATTTTTATAAATTTATTTAAAAAAATAATGCTAATCTTACAAATAATTATATTATTAATAATTTTAATTCTTATTTCAATCACATTAACTTGATATATGGCCTGGGGATAAAAATAAAAACGGTGGGAGAAAATGATGAAAAGAAGTTTGTGTTTTATTTATTCATTTTTATTTTTTGAAGTCTTAGAAGCGTAGTACGTATTAACATCTCAACATCGTTGTAAGGACAACTCATTACCATTAACGCTGTAAATGTTACATAATCTTTGGTTATTTTCTCTACTAAGGTCCTACAAACTATAGCTATTAAAGTTGTTATAAATTAACCCAATCTATTGCATAATCTATGGAATTCCTGAAACACAAAATAAAAACAAAAAACCTTTTCGTCAGACGTACCACTATTCAAGCAAAGCAGCGATATAAAATACTTTGTAATATGCTATATAAGGAGTAAACTTCCTTAAGTACCCTGTAACGTACTATTGCATATTGTTACGGATAATAAAACTCTCATAAAAGGAGAATGAGGGAGCAATTATTCACGGTAGAGATATTCCGATTGAATGCAGATCCTCAGGTCGTTTATTCAGCCTGTTGAGGCGGGAAATAATGTCCCTTGCGAAATAATAAGGAGGGGAAAGGTAATGAGGTTGGCCATATTGGGGGCAATTGCCCCCCTTCCGATTCCCCTCCAATCTTCGCTAAAGGGTTGAAACCGGGCGGAAACCGCTCCGGCTCTCCTAATTGGAGCTGGGGAGGGAAAAGGGCGGCTGAATCGGGAAATTGCCCGGGAAAAACCCGGCATCTCTAATCGGGCGCGGTGCTGAGGAACCTAGGTATAACCTTGGTCCCCCCCTCCCATCCTCCAAGCAAACTCAAAGCAGGTTAAGGTATTAACATCGAACCAGGGTAGTTAACATCAAAAGCCGCCAGCGCGGAGTTATAATTGACTTTGTAGCCTGCCAAATTTGTTTCCGGCCCCCAGGGCCTTTATCTAATAATTAACACTTGCCTTTACACCTGTTAGCGCTAGCGCGTTTCGGCTGTTTACGTCAACTTGTCGATTTCGAGGAAACAATTGGCCAGGAACATGTCCTGCAGTGTGGGCAACGGAAGAGAGGTTATCAACGGAAGCTAACCGAACAATAGCAATCATTTTTCCCCAGGAATGATGGGATACCATGATGCAATCCCACATGCTTAAAGCATTAATCTAACTTGAGATTGGCTATAATAATCAATCACTATAATTTGAAAGAAAGATTGAAATGGTACTTTATAAGACCTCCCTTATCTTCCACTAAGTCATTTTTGAGATTTTCACATTGCTGTGCAATCATCACAAGATATAATCAACTAGAGAATTAAACTACTCCGCTAGTTTAAATTTTATGTTTAACAAACCACAAATTTAAACTAAAGGAATTTAATTTTGTGTATTTCCTGAACAATACACTGATTTTACAAACAGAGACTGTACATTCGCCTGATGAACGATATTGACCACATAAAAAAAAATCTGGTGAGATGCACACATCACATAGTTCCTCTTACTAACCGACGTCTCAAGTTTTGTGTATATCAGTGAGCTCGTTTAAAATTTTCGACTTCCGTGAGAATGTTAATTAACAGTTCTAACTTTAATATTATTATTGACAATTTTAAAAACACTATTAATTCTAAATTTGCATACCGGAATTTAAATTTCATTGCCTCGTATAAATTATTTAAAACATTGCAGGTTATTCTGCCCAAGTCTAATATAATACAGTCTAATACACATTTAAACCACAACAATAAATCATATTTATTATTAATTAACTTTAACTATTTTATGTCTAATTCCTTCTTTTTTCATAACATATCTGGAAGCAATCTCATGGCTGGGATGTTTTGCCTGGGCATATTTCTTAAAACAAAAAAAGTTACTTAAACAATCATTGATCTATCCTTACCATTTTATATGCCAATCTTGAACTCTAGACTTGATCCCAACAACAAGAGAGAAATGCTTTGTTTAGCCGTGCTACCTAAATTCATTAAGTTGCTACAACACACAGCATACTAATTAATCCATGATCGGGCATATATACAATACATATATTCACATGCTATAACAAAAAAAATTCTTTCCCTACCTCTTCCATTTACAATCAATACTCGTCTACACTAAATACAAATATCTTATTTCATTTTTTTTAATTTAACAATTTTATTAAATATGACAACTTTATTCGCCCTATTTCAATCACTCAGACTTCTCCTTTCCAGTGATTTGCTACTTAGTTCGATCCGTTAAACTAATTTATCATTAGACAGCAATATAAAGTCAAACCAAAGACATAATAGTCACCGTAGTATTTTTTATATCAAGTTATGTAAAAAGAAACAAATAAATTTAAAAAAATCAATAAATATATAAATTTAGAAAGGAAAAAAAAAACCTTGATTTTATAGATTTTAGCTCCAAAAATTAAAGTAATAGTCTATAATATGAAAAATAAATATTTGTGTTAGTACTTTGTACTTTGTATGGTGGTATTGCATATATATATGAAATAATACTGTGAAATCACAACAAATATGTAATAAAGTAATTTATCATTTACGTATTTTCATTTAAGTTGTATGAATTTTCCTAGAACATCGTGTTTATTTATTTATTTATTTATTTTATGTAAAAAACATTTTATTTTAAGATTCTTTCCTTCTTCAAGAAAATGATTTCTTTATGTTTTTTAAAACTCATAAACTCTATTTTTAAGGTATCTTCTTTTGATGTCATAGAAGATCAAAGGAAGGCTAAAAATATATTCCGCTATCCTCTTGCACTGCACTTAAAAATAAATTTGCTTTATCTTAAAAACTATTATTTTTGTTTAATTGAATTTGTGTTTATTCCATCCGATTCCTTTTGGTTAATTTCGTATATTGCACGGAAGTACTGATGCAATATTATCTGCCCTTAATTTGCTTTCATTTGACGATGTTCACTAGATCATTATTGGTATATTCTTTTAGATCTTTCCTAGATATTCTTCGTTAATAGACATATTTCTATTAATTATTTTCATTTCATTATTAGTTATAATATTTCCTTGAAAACTTTTCACAGAGAAGTATGTTTTCTGCGTAAAAAATATAACAAAATTATTCATTTAACTTTCCATTGGTCTTTCTTACTATTTTGCGAACAAAAACCTATTAATGTCAGTAGAGTATAATTCTTGTAAAATTGTTTAGTTAACTACAGGATTTAGAATGGCCTGTTTAAGATGACAATGTGTAATCAAGATGAAAGAATGATGTATAATCATTAAATATATTAATATGACCAATATTATGAAAAGATAAAAAATATGATCAAACTTTACACATAATATTGATATATTTTATTTTTGACTGTGAAAACTTATTCCAAGTTCTAGATGGAATGAAGTCAACTTTGCGGTGACGTAATACAGACAAGACCACAAAACGCACTGGTGATAATTTAGAAAGTTTACAAATTTCATTTACCTCAGTTTTCACCAGAAACATATAATTTTTTTAAAGTATAAATATAAAACATTAATTATAATAAAGTTATTTTTTACATCATGTATGGGTCATTATCTGAAAATCTTTAAATCATACATCTGATCCCTTTTGAACTTCTAATGTGAGCGCAAGTTATTAGAAAAAAATTAGAACTATTATTCTTCTTTAGAGACTATATTTTACGTCCAAAATATATCTATAAGTAGTGTATAAAAAATAATGAATGATCGTTTTTTCACTCCCTCACCCTTTCTAGCCATCTAGGTAAGATATTTTAAAATTTCGTTTTTTTTATTCATTTCTCTAACTGATTCCGTCAGTTATTACATGAGGATTCCATTTAAAATACGCCTCATTATTTATTGTTGTCAGTAAAAAGAAATAACATGAAAAGAAAATGCACGTCCAGAAGTTTTTCTGTCATTTTAACATTTTTTTTAAAACCATGAGCAGTCAGTAAGCGCGGTGTATTAATAACCAGCGAAGCTACTATGCCAGTAAGTAGATAAGTATTTTTGTAGCTCGAAATTATGACTTTTTACTATTGAAATTTTAGGAAGTGAAATCTTCCCATCTTCAGATAATTAACAGTATATAATACAAATAAATTAGCGGAAATTATTGATTTAATAGTATATATGCTTAAGTGAATACAGTTTTCTAGATTATTTTATTAACTAATACTTGTTCCAAAATAAAAATATTTTTTTAAGGTTTTTGCATAGTTAATTAACATTGTCTAAAAATAATTATCTTTGTACATAAGTGAAAATTCGAAAATTTCATTTTTGAGGTATACTTTTTTAATATGTTGAATATACTCCAATAATTCTTTTAACAGACGTTTCGTACTACTTCTTCTTTAAGCCCTGTTCTTTTGAAAATAAAACAATACAATATTAAGATGACCATATAAAATAATCTGTTTCTGCATTTAATAATTATTATTTGTTCTTCATCCATACATAAATTATTTCATCTAATTTTCTAAAAAAAAAAATCACTAAAATCTATTTAAAACGAAACGACCTACTTTGCCCCTGACACATAATTATCAGTTTCACACTGCATTAAAAGAGACTGTCATCTATGTTTAATACTTATTAGTTTTCTATTTATTGTTGTATTATTTTATTTAATATCTTTTTTATTTATTGTTCTTAGACGCTTCGGATTCCTTTTCCCACCTTCAAAATTACATTACTCTTTTTTTATTTTGGTTGTTAATTTCATCAAAAAATGTATATTTTTCATGGAAACTCGATTTTCTTAAACCATTAGCACTTCCATTCAACTTTGGGTTGTCCCCTTCTGCACTGTAGTTGTAGGGTAAAGTAGTGTAGTAGAAGGAGTCATATTGAAGTGGTTTAAGTTTTCATGTAAAATCAGGAAAAAATATAAATGTGACAAGATATAATAATATGAATGAAATCAGTAAGGTAAATAAAAAAGTTAATAAACAATAAGAAGCAAAAATTATTTTCACCATATTTTATTTATAATTATTTATATATTAATTAAATTCTCTGTCAGAAAAAAAAAAAATACTATATTGTTAAATATGGACTACTTCGAAACTTCGGTTAAAAGAAATATTGTAGTTTTTGTTAGTTAAGTAATCTTGGAGACCATCTTTACTTATGTAAACACCAATTTTTTTTATGTAACATTAATGGATTATGAAAAAATTTAACAACAAAATTAAGTAAATTGAAAAATTATTTCAATAGTTATAAAAGTATAATAAGTAATTAGTTGTTGAGTTAGCATTAGCCTTGATGTATTGGAAATGTTTTTTTTTTTGTATTTTGGAAGCAAAATTAGTTATTAATTACTTCTATTCCACATATGATTTTTAGCTTCAAATATTAAAAAAATTAAATAATTATATGAACAAAAACTATCCCTAGTCGGGACTAATAAACTGAAAAAAACTATTGTTGGGCATATTAAATTAAATATAGTATATCAATTAAAATTATATTCCTATCATCATAGGGGTATCATAGGAAGGGAGATATTTCAAAAGCGAATTTTGAAATAAGTAAACTAGGAAATAAATAAAAATAGAAGATTTAGGAAAATGAATTGAGAAAAAATATTATCGATTTTATGAACAATCGATTCTTACTGGAATTATCATACTCATATGATCATCAATTTTTAATTAATGGTGCATGATGATGATGTCATTAAAAATCTGTGCATTATCACTTTGACAGGTTTGGCGTCAATGGTCTTTCTAGTGGATACGCTCATTCCCTTTCATCTTTCGGAAGCGGCTGCTTCCTTTTCATCTTGAAAGGCAACAATTCAGCTTTTTTTTTTCAAAACACTTTATCTCCCTTCTCTCTTATCTCTTGTATTAATCATATCTCGCATAATGTTCGCTTGAGAGTCGCTTTCATGGTACTCGATACCTAATCCCGCAAATGTCTATTTATGACAAACGTTAATCACTTCGAGAGTTTTCCGACTTTGATTATATAACATGTACTTATTTAGCGATTAATATCAATTAAAATTAATCAATGTCCGTTTAAAGCAATTATGTGATCTCTAGCAAGTGTTTTGTTAATCAAAGTTAATAATTTTATCTCTG
>NW_027104749.1:597096-611463 GCF_000696795.3 Halyomorpha halys
TAATTTTGAAATTATTGTACATAGAGCTATTATCATAATCACTACCGTTATGGCGATAATATAATATCCTCTTTATTTTATGTAATAAGTAATTACGTTACCCCGCTGAAAATATTACTTCAGTTTTACAGTTAAGATTCAGCTATTCGTAAACTTATATTAACTCTGAATGTACCCCCTGAGACCTAATATCTAGCTAGACCGCATATGAACTGATGTTTTAGATCAAATCCATCGCACCTGAGAGCCATAAATGGATCGATACTACCACATTATATATATGTACGATTAAAGTATACTGGGTTGTACGAAATAAAATGGCAGAAATGCCTTGCATAAGGAAAAAAAAGTTTTCAGAAGTTAAAAATTGAGTTTTGTATTCGAACATAAAAACAGGAGTTAATTTAATTAAATTTTTCTTTTATTTAAATTGTTATAACATAGGATGTTCATTCCTTTAATGTTTTTTTATGTAATCAATATAGCTAACAAGTTAAAAAGAATTTCTATAAATAATTTGAATTGTCTTGTATTAAAATTTTAATTCATAAGAACAACCCTGACCATCTCCTTTTAAAATGTTAATGGCTCATAGTTAAATTAATTTTTAAATAATTGGTTCATATTTAATTTTTTTTTTGTTTGAAGTAACAAAAATTTAGTTCTTAAGTAGACAGAATTCGCTATGTAATTCCTAAACCTAGTTTTGTTTTCAAGAAATCATTACATTCATAGTTGGTTTTTTAAAATATAGCCATTTATAGAAATTTCATTTATTCATGCTAAATATGTCATGATTCATATTCATATTGCTCAAAATCGATTCATACGAAGTACAAAAACAGATTTGTCTTTGACCAAGTGTGGGAGGACCCCTCGCTCTTCTGTAACGTAAGTTAACTTCAAATTAGAGAATTCGCGAGCATTTTCTGAAGAATTTTAGGTTAGAAATAGCATTAATGTATTATTACGAGTATTTAACAGATTCATTAAAATTTGATAAATTAGTTAAATTAATAAATAAAAAGTTACAAATATTTAAAGAAAAAAAAATGTTTTACATTCACAAGAGGTACTCTTGTTGATTTTTTGTAAGCATAATCATGAATTACTTCGTCTAAGTTAATTTCTTAAAGTACATCTTTCTAGCGATTTCAATAATCTGTCCAACCTCTATTGAAGCAATCTTACACCTTATTTTATTCTTAGTTCGTTTTAATTTAACTATCAGAGCCTTTAGTACCTTGGTATATAGGGTAAAGATAGAAATGTACCTAATTATTTAAAGGACTAAAAATTCGTTATATAGAAATAAAATGTTAGGCTGATTGAAATTCTTTCATATCAATATCAATTGTCGATTGTAACTGTTCACTTCAAATGATACTTCCTTCTTATATTATTTTCAAGTAGTTATATTGAAAAAAAGGTTTCCTATGAAATAGGAAAAAAAATCAATCTTATAGGTCTTCGATTGTTATTTATTTTTATGTCCATCGAAGGCCTCGGTAAAATATAACATTAATGAATCCAACTAATATGTAAAATTATTAACTCTAGTCAGATGTCTTATGTTTTATAATTTTGTTTACTATTAAGTAATTTTAAAGTGAATACTTGAGAAATTGAATTCTCAATAATCGGTCGTGAATAAAAATATTATTTGCAGGTTTTCTTTAATTTCGGATATTCAATGAGCTGTAAAAATTAAATTAGGAAGGAAGGGAGATAGAGAAATGTTGTTGACTCGCGGGGTTGAACTACTATTAGTGCGAAGGTCAGTTCTCGAAGCGGTGGTTGGTGGGGGCGGGCCTGCGCCCTCCCTCCTCGCCTCCTATTGGCTCTGTCTCCGCCAATCCCTCCCCTCGCCTACCCCCACCTCCTCCATCTATTTGCTTAGCCTCATCCCCCTCTTGTTTTTTCACTTAGTTAGATGAAGAAAAATTAAATTCTGTCCCCAGATAAAAAGATGATTCATCTTCATTTTCGAAGGCTTATATTACGTTATATAACGTTCCTTTGGAAAATATCATTATGACAGTATTACTCGTCATCCGAGGGCCTTTTATTTATTTAATTTTTTTTTTACATTTTATCTACAAGTCTATATTTTTATTTTTCGGATCCAAGGATGGGAAATATGACAACCAATCCATGAGTATTGACGGACCAGAGAATGTGCGTAATCGATGACAGGTCCTGTAGTGGGGAAGCTGCGCCTTAGAAGATGCGCGATGCTGAGCCCGCAGTATTGCCGCGATTGCCCGGAGTGCCTATCTCACGCCCTCTCTTAATATTTTATTGTCTCTTCTCTCCCACCAGTTTATTTATTTTGTCAGCCATATTTTTGTTTTCCTTTGAATATCTGCATTCAGTCTTCTAGCCATTCGTATGATAAAGGCATCATCAATCAGAAAAACGAAATGAGATGAGAAAAGCAAACATAATAAGGCTATAATGGAAACAGTAAGTCGAGAGAGATGAAAAGAGGAAAGTTGACGAGAGGAAAAAGGTGGGCCAAGAGTAGGGGAAGTTATTCAGCTTTAATTGTTTTCCCTTTGTCACAAAGGACTTGATTGTATGATATAAGTTTGTTACGTCACTTAGGGCTGAGGGGGGGTATCCGCTTAACTTTGTGGGAGGGGGTAGCTTTGTAGATCAAAGGCCCTGGCCCTATCTCTCTCATATCTGTTCCCCTTTGAAGTCCCTTTGGCGGCGGAACATCAAAGGGCCAGCCGCCACACACAGAGAGCATTATAAACGCTCCCTCTCCCTCGCTCCTCCCCTCTCTCGCTCTCGCCAAACTTTGAACTGGCTCTCTCCGACTAGTTTATATTTCAACTCAGTCGCTCCGGTGTCTTTAGAGGGTGAACATCGGCTCGAATGCGCTCTCAGCCCTGATGGAAGCCGAGCGGAAGAGGCGAAAGAAGAAGAGACTTCCGACGAAGGCCGAGAAACTTCGAGCGCGGCGGCGGCGGCTGTATCGGGAGTGCGATGTCGAGCGAGCGGTGTACAGGTGGTTCAGTAGGAGGGCGGAGCGGCCATCATTGGCGGAGGTGGCTAGGAAGGCGACCCTGGTGGCGAGAAGGCTAGGGGCCGATGCTGGGCAGGCCAGAGCCATTGACGAGGAGTGGGCGGCTAGATGGTCCCGTAGATTCGGCACCGATAAGGAGGGCTACAGCAAGGACCAGAGCTACGCCTGCCTCTGTCTCGAACTGGACTGGGGCAGCCTCCCGGGTCTCGGAGGCCTGCAGGACCGGGTCTGGCTACTGGCCGCGGGCAACCTCTCCGGCCGCCATCGGACGCGTCTCCTCATCACCGGCAAGGAGTGGCGCCCTGACTGCCTCAAGCACGTCAACATGCTTAGCCAGCCCGTGGTCTACGCCGGTGGTGGCGTAGGTCGACCGACCCCTGACCTATTCAGCTGGTGGTTCCATCGAGAGTTCGCTCCCGCGGCCTTGGCCCTCAACTCTGGTGGAGCAATACTAGTCTGTGAAGAATTGGATTTCCTGCCTCCTGCGGAAGAGTGCGTGGCCGCTGGCGGTAAAGTGAAGTTGGTTGTGAAGAGTGCTGATGGAAGTCTGGATCAAGTCAAATCGGAACTAAGGGCCCGCTACGCTATGTTGCTTATCCATAGCGTGTCTGTAGAAGGATTATCGGGATTCACTCTGAAAGACGCGTTCCCTCTACTTCACCGGGCCTGGCTCAACGTACGACCAGAAGTGTTCGGAAGATCGGGAAGCTCGGAGGACGACCGCGTGTTGCTACTGGAGCTTCTTTGGCTGTGCCATGAGGCAGGCCTGGAAACCGATGAGGCGGGAGTACGGGCCTGGGTGGTAGACAGCGGGCCCCCTGCAAGTTCGGTGAAGGCGGAGCCCCTGGAGCAGCTGGAGGTCCCCTCTGCAGCGGAGGCCGCCGCCCTCCTCGGCAAGGCCCTCTTGTGGATGGAGAGCGAACCCATTGAGCCTTCCTACCTCCTCGTCCTCAGGGATATCATAGCTATCGCCAGGCAGGCATGTTATTATCTAACATTTATTTGTTTAAAATTTAATTTTGTTTTCCAAATTTTATTATTTTTGAAATGATTATAAATACATCATCAGTAAAGCCATTATTCTTAAGGAATTTGTATTTTTATTATTTTATTTTTTATGTCATCAAAGTAATTCACAGTATTTTAAAAAACAATAACATTTGTCAACATATCAAATTTTGTTTGGTTTTCCAATAGAGCGGCTTCTTTTGATAAAAGTCGGGCACCTGGAAAATCGATGCTGGAAACCAAAATGGCGGCCTCCCTAGTCCATTCATTTTCCTTCATTGCCCCTTATCGCCTGCTTATTTAGATCTTAAGCCTATTGTCCTTTGTCATCTGGGCTTAGCCTTGATCCTCCTTAGTGTTTGCTTAATCTGTCCAGCTTACTAAACATAATTATTTAAAAAACAAAATCAGTTATGATATTGTACATCGAGGTCGTCACTGTCTGACAGATACTTATATATTTAATAACATTCATAAACATTTTAAATTAATTTAATTGAACTCGATAATTATTGAATTATGTAATAGTAATTACATTGCTTATTAATGTAATCATGTAATATTTGTGGCCTATTTGAAAATACAGGAGTAATCATTGAGATATTTAGAGAAACATTAATATTTTATTCGCACTATTTTTATTTTTTATTTTATAATTTAGTTAATAATTATAAATACATAGTTGCATATTTATATACATCTATCCATAGTATATCATAGAAATCATGATGGGAGTTCTCTAAATCAATTTTATATTTATAAAATAATATTTTCATTCCAAAATAAATTTTAAACTATCAGGATTTCAATTGTAAACAACTTGTTTAAATGTTTCCAACCCTATCACTATTTGCGCATGCGTAATGGGTTTCCATGTTTACCTCTTCTGTACCAACCGTCCTCGCTTTGCGATCAAACATTAGTGCAATATCAGAGTTTTCAACCAATTAATATCATGTTTTTTTTTTAAAGTACTTTTATTTTATTTATTTTTTTCGATGGACATTAACTAGTTATTCATTTTTTACTTATTTATTACCAATAAAAACAAATACTACTTCAACAATGCTTTCAGTGTCTATTTGTATTTAAGTTTGTTTATTTGTAATTACAATGAATATGATTGATATCACAAAACATGACGAAATTGTCCAGTTAAAAAAGAAGAAAAACATAATTTATACTTTGATGTGTTCACCGCGGCAGAAATGAGAGTAAACATTTACATTAAAAAACACCTAATGAATTTTAAATAGTAAATATGCTGTTTAGTTTATAATATTTCTTATTGTTTCATTGAATTTTTAGTGATTTTAACTAAAATTCAGTCAGCTTTGGTTGATCATTTTTTTTTTTTTATAATCACTATATTAAATGTAGGGACATGTTTTCTCACTTTTTTAAATCATAATATGGATATAAATCATAAACTTAAGAAATTTATATGAAGTTAAATAATAAGTATAACTGTGATAAGTTTAATTATTACAATTATATATACAGAATTTGGGGATTAATGTAGTTCGTAAGGTTTTTCCCTTAGTCTTTTTAATTGATATCTCATTATATAATATGTTAAATGACGTATGGTATCGGCTTATCAGGCGATAACTTTGTCAGTGGAACTACTTATAACACTACATTGGAGGATCAAGGGAGAGGGGCCTTTTGGAAGGAAATGAAAGAAATTAATTTTTGAAATAATTCAGTTATTATCCTCCATAAAAAGGAAGGTTAAATCCTGAAATATCCATTTTTAAATCGCACTAGTCACAGGACAATTTTCTCAACAATTTATAATTGTTAAAATTGTTGACTGCGGTTTGGTTGATTCCAAATTAAAACAGTAATCTGTCTTCAATGGTCTTAGCTGCACGAAAACTAAGAAAATAAATCAAGTGTAAATCCTTATTTATATATATATATATTTCAATTTATCGTAATCATGAATTTAACGATTTGTTTGATCCATCAGGTATTGAATGTATCAAGTTTGGTGTGCAAGAAGAAATGATTATAAAAATAATACAAAATTAAAGATTGTATATTTTAGATTGAAATAGTTCTTTGGTGGAGAATTTCAAATGCTTCAAAAATTTGATTAGTTTTAAAATATTTAAATAAATGAAAAAATTAATTTAGTTAGAAAAGATAAATTTATTTTTATTTTTCAAAACTTAGATAATGTATTTCTTCGATTTTCTTCAATATCAAGATGGTTTGAACTTAATACAGGTTTTGATGTTACAGAATTTAGATTCATTGAAATTGCTGATATCAAGTAATTTTAGAGAAAAAATTATGTATGCTATAAATCCATAGTATTGTCGATTCGACAAGTAATTATTTGAATTTTGATACATTCGCAAATCTTTGTTGCGAATCTCTGAGACTCAAGAGCATCTTGGGAAAGCATATTCCAATATATCTTCCAAGTAAATTGGAAACCCTTGATATCTGTCCCACGAATCAATAGGCGATGCACACTTGTTTACATAGAACCAGGGGTACAAGTTAATCGCTTTGTAACCGAAACAGATGTTCCAGAGATGTGAGGAATCTTATTGTCTCATAATGCGCCAAAAGCCACCTGGTATTTCAATCATTTGTAGTCCCTTAGCTTGCGAATATTCATTTGCATTCTCAATCACGGCCAATTTTCCCCATCATGTTATGATAGTAATAGTATAAAATAACATAAAAATAAAACTTTATTTTGGGTCAGCTCGGTACTTTACGGTTTCAAAAATATTTTCTACACCCTATTATGTTTTTACCACCTTGATTACAACTTTAATTTAAAATTTATTTTTTTATCTTCTTTTACTGATTTTTTTTTCCTTTTTCATTTTGTGAACGGAACATCCCGTTTAATTGAAAGTGGCTAATCATTTTCTCTCTCCCTTGAACTTTGACTTACTCCTGAGGTTGTGGGAAAAACTATTATAAATAACTTAATTAGTCTAATAATATATATTTACTAATGTTTTAAATTTATCTGCATTTCAGGTTAAGATAAAACTATTAAATAAATTGTGTTATTTTATTATCCGAATTTAGATTTAAATTTAATCAACTCCATAGTCAAGTTAAATATTTCTTTCTTAAGTATATTTGATAATACATTAGTGAACTACTGCCATAGTCGGTTATGGAAGGTCAAGAGAGAAGATTTCTTATTGAATCATTAAGGACTTTATGGTCATCATTCTTCTCCAGGCAAATTATTTATTTATTGACTAAGTTGATGATACTAATATGATTTTGCAATTTAAATATATTTTTTAGTACCTCGAGTCATCTTTATGTTTTTATTTATATTGAAGTATTTTATTTATTGGATATTGTTGTGATTAACTTTTTTTTTTTTGTTTCAGGCTAGTAAAATAGGTCTGGGTGCTGGTCCTACAACCCTACCTTTCTTCTGCCACAACGGAGACCCACTTGGACAACCACCCCCAGCCCACATGGGTATCCCACCCTACCAGCTGGACAAACCTGGCGGTGAGTGGAGGGTCAGGAAGCTCCTAGCGTCAGGTGAACCGTCTCCAGAGAGTGAGTGAGTGTGTGTATGTGAGTCCTTATCCTATGTAATCCTCCTGTACCCTTCTTGTCCCACTTATCAAAGACATTCTTGCTATTAAGAACTTGAAATTATTTTCTCTGAATTTATTTCAACTATTTTCAGTTTATCTCTAGAACAACCAATTAGAAGATTTTTTTGTTTTTTCTTAATTAACATAGTTAGGTAAAGGAAGATGGTTCGGGTCAAAGAAAAACTGAAATAGTGATTAAACTAATTACATTGAGCCAAAATTTATTATTAACATTTTTATTATTAAAATGATGCAGTTTTTACTTCGATATACAAACATTTTTTTTTTTATTAATTAAAAATATATGCCATTTTCTTTTTTGCTAAGAATTCTTATTTACACCAAAAGCATTCAAGCATGTCTATTGAAACCAAATTAGCTTGGTTTCTCGTTTTATACTTTCTTACTCTTCATTCTGATTGAAATTCAAATCGCTGTTAAATTCAGAATAGATGTCAGACATTATCGAGAATCCGACAGCAATAAGGAATTCTATTTTTGGTTGTTTTTCTATAATTTCCAATATTTAAGATACTGTCGAGGGAACATCAACAAGAACTAAGCGCGTAGCTGAAGAAGAGTTAACACTTTTTCGTTCGATTCAGATCAAATTGCTCTAACAGAGTTTCCCTTCAAAACTATCAATCTAGTTTATTAGTATTGGTTTAGCTATGTATAGAATAATATTTATCCAAAAATCGATCCTTTCTTGTCGATGTGGGCGAAAAATGATCTTTCAACAAATAACAAATTTAGACCAAACTATTCTCTTTGAACACAATAGTCTTTGAGCTACAGTTTGTCTTTGATAAATGTTAGAATCGGCCTAAAATGGAAGTAATTCCTGCACAATTCTTTCATTCCAAAATAAATAATTAAAGTCAGAATGAAACTAATTACCATAGTTTGACAATAATTGAATAGTTGTTTTATTTTTATAGACCTTATTTAATTATTCGATTTTTTTATAAAACTGCTCTCAACTGAAACTAATAAATATATAGAAACACTTTATATTTCGAGGTTTTTTCCAGCTGACCATTCTATCTAGTTTCTAAAATAACTAAACGTTAGTATTTATATTTTGCTTTTTTTTTTCATGATTATTTGATATTTTTCTATTTATACTTCAGTATAAATAAGCTTGAAATCATATGTTGTTCAATTTAGTATGCCTTTAAAAATGAACACTTTAGTTTACTTCAATTTTTTTTTTTTTTTTATGTTATTCTTCTGTTACGGGGAGAGGGCGGCACAGAATCTTTGATCTTATGAAGTGCTAGGATAACTTCAGCTTTGGTTTATAAAATAATTGTGTTTATTTATAAGATTTCATACGACGAACTGTAAGATTTGATGGAAAGTTAAATATTAACGCTTATTCCATGTATATGTATATATGGGTGTTCACATTAAAAAATACTGAATACTACTTTAAATTAAAATAAAAACTTTTAAGGGAGGTTTTTGTTTATCGTTTTTCAAATGATGCCCTGAACCATTATTAGGTCCAAATAAGAAATATTTAACGTGACTAAGACCTTAAAAGATTTTGAGATTTAATATTTCGTAAAACCCCATTCTTTAAAACTCAGGATTAGTCATGTATTAAAAAAAAATTCAATAAATATTATAATTTTTTTAAATATTCTTTTATATAATTTCCTTGTGTATACATATCTCTATGTTGTGGCTTATGGAGAAATTAAGACCTGGCTAGAGATATTGTAGTATCTTCTTCATTCCCAGAATTTAGTGGCCATAAAATACATACTCCATTAAATACATTTTGAGGGAACGATGCACTGAATTTCTCTCACGACGAAGTCATCAATAGCAGATTGATGACATTTCAAGTTTAATAATATTGAGTCATTTTAACACTAGTTTTCAAAACCAGAGTCACTCGATTGTAAGCATTAAAGCTGAGATTTTTTGTGAATTGAAGTTTGGCATCATTGTCTTTTTTTATAAGTCAGATTTCATAAATTGTCGAAAGAAATGAAGCGACTCCTGATGGAAGGCGAATCGTTTTAATTACCAAAATATTTTAACATTGTATTTTTTTTTTTTGTTATTTATCTTGTTTTACTACAGAAAGTCTCAACTTCAATTGTTAATTGTATTTTTTAAACTCAGTGTTCGTTTTAGGGATATGATGTTTTCCTTGTGGACCCACCCCAGGTCAAAATATAGCAAAATTTCTTTTCATAAGTGTCGACTCTTCATCAAATTCCAAAAGATGTTGTATGATGGACGAAAAGTCGGAAATTTAACAAAAGTCGTTATCATTTCTAAACTTTAATATTTTGCTTCAATATGTATAACCGTGGAACAGGTAATTTTGGAACTTGAAAGAATCGAAAATTCTTCCTTTAAAAGAGTAGCTGAATGTAAACAGATATGTACAACTTAGACCTTTCAAAGAGGCAATATATCTTTGTCCCATCAAATTTTTTTTTTTTCGATTATTCTGAATAATCCATTATAAGTTTTATTAAAAACCCTTTTTAATTCCTGATGCTTATTGAGTATATGAGTTTATTTAAAATTTAACATTGAAAATAGTTTTCGGCCGAAAGATAAGAGTTAGATTAAGCCAGCAAAGTATATGGAAATTTTTAAATATTTCACTAATGTTTTTCGTGCTAAATTTAATTACAAATTTGATTAAAAATGCATAGACTTATCGAAAACCTCAGTAATATGAATTTCATATAAAAACATTATCTGTGACCAGATGACTAAATTCTATTAATCAGTTTTATTAAAGAGAGGTTTTTTACAATCCTCGTTGATATGAAGTAGCAATTTTTTTTTGTTAGGCTTATGAGAGATGTATAACGATGTAAAATGTAATTTAAATACATAGAATCGCATTGTCATTTGTATATTTTTTTTTAATTTACTATCTTGAAGAGATGTTCAAGTGACTTGTTATCTGAGATTTTTTCTTCTTAAAAACGGAATTATAATTCTGGAAGAATGAAAATCGGGAAATTTGGAAGTCTGAAATTCAAATTCCAAAGTCGGCCGACATCATGATTGATACTTACATAATCTACCGAGTCCGGTTGATGATTTTTGAGTTTTTACTCCCTTTATTTTTTTGTTTTCCTCTAAAATTATTTATGAGATAGTCATTTACTGATTGGCAGAGCGGTAGTCCAGAGTAGGATCGGAATACAGAAGTGATCGATGCCGAATCTCACTAACGAAGGAGCCCGAAGACTGAGGTTCCTAATCAACATATTTACTCACCCCTAGAGCAGAGCCTAATTGCTAACCCCACAAAGCGCCCCCTCCCACTCTCGCTATTTCCATACACTCCCGTTCTATATAAAATGTCGAATAAAAGGCCGTGTTAATTACTTCGTTAGTTAATTAACAGAGAGCCTTATTAGCGGACTGTCTCATACGCACTCGACGCGCTTCAATGACAAATTGAGAAGCGCCCTCCGCCTCAGGGCCTAAGTACCGTATTTTTTGAATTCCCCACCCCCCACCATCCTCGAGTTTTTTCATTACCGAGGCTCCTTTTCAGAACGGCCCTCTCTCGTTTATTCATCCCCTCCCCGGTCATAATGAAATTGTGTTCAAACTCATCTGACTTCTCGCTTCACATAGCTTCCTTTATCCCTACATATAATCTTCATGCTCTACTTCAGCCCTATCCGGACCCTCTTTAGACTTCTTCGTTTATGTTTGTCCTTCCCTCCCGTTCTACTATTTAGATTTTCATTTGCTTTTATACCGGCTGGAGATGCTCCCTCAAGATGTTTTCCTTTATTCTGTGGATTGGAAGGAGGGAATAGGGCTGAATTTTTGCATCGTTGAAGAGCACTATGGAATTTTTTTTTTTTAATTTAATCGGTTCAGCAGCCCAAAGAGTTGTAAATTTAATTAGGAATTGGCGATATATTTTATTTAATGTTGGTAAAAAATAGTTATTCTTTAGCTAGTATTGAAATCAAACGATGGTTTATTATTTTACATTCTTAACCTTTTAAAAAAAAGTTATTTTATTTTTGAGTAAACATTTTCACAATTATATAAAAATACCAAATACTAAAAATATATTGTAGAAAGATAGTCAGGGTATTTAGTTTATCTGTAACATAGGATGGAAATAATCAATATATATTTAGACTTACACACTTATTTTTTAGAAGTTATATTAAAGACTCATGTTACAAGATTTTAATCGCTAATTTCAGTAAAATAATTTCGGGATGCATTAATGACTTACGGACTAGGAAAGATTAATCATGGTCTGGAAATAATCTATCTGGGTATTCATGGCCCCTGTTATTCTCCATCTGTTATGCTCCATAATATTTTACCAAGATGAAACATTCAACGTAATATTGTGCCCACTGATTGAGAAATAAAAAAAAATATTACGAAAAGGACTCCATTCTCTCGAGATTTATTATTCTTAAAATCAGTCTTGCGTGCAATTGATCTTCCACTGCCTCTGTGAACCGCAAGTGAACTCAAAGCGCTCACTGGCAAGGAATAATAAATATAGCAGCGGAAGTTCGCCGGAAGAAAACCGCTATATTTAATGTTACCATTGGCCGAGAAGGTCCTTCATGTGTGATTTATCTGGCCGCGTCTATTTTATTATTTCCTCTTTGAGGCGAGTGTAAATACGGGCTCGTTTCTCTCAAAGGCTCCCTGGGCCACCTTATTTCCTCTTTTATTGCCGCCTATTATCGTTGATCAATGAGCGTTCTTTCAGATATTGTCATGTGACGGCTATAAGTCAGCGAGCTATTGTGTTTGTTCGGCTCCCGCAAACTGGAATCTCTTTGTCAGCGATCGGTTTAAGTTTCTTTGAAGTGACGTCTTCTTGCTACTTAACTGCTTTTCACGGATGCTTCTAATCTCACAAGGTCTTTGTATTGTAATCATGTAAAGGGTTTATGATTAGTGGAGCATTTGTCAACACTTGTTGATGTCGCTATTGTTGTAATTAATTAAGATGTTTAGTTCACGATATTGTTTTATAGTTTTCATTAAAATTAGCATTTTTGTAAATCCCAGGAAAATATTCGTCATTGTTATTTGCTTTGATTGATTATATTCAGGGATGTTGCCTTAGCAAATTATTAAGCGGCAAAGGGGCAAATCGTAAAATATTTTAAATAATTTAGATCAGATTTTAAAACAATCGGAGGTCTGGAGAGTAATCCCTGAAATATATACTTTTTCTGAATATTCTTGAAAATTTGACCAGTCTAAAGATAATTAATAAGCAAGTTGATTATGATAACCTCTTTAATGTTTTACCACAATTTTCGCAGTTTCAGGTAACCTGGTTGGTTGAGATGATAAAACTTCTCGGTTTAGTTTAGTAGTAATTTTGGAATAAACAAAATCTGAAAGGTGGGGAAAGAAATTTTAAGAGAAAAAGAAAAAATAAAACATTATACGTGGGCCTCAATATGGGTGCAGTAAAATTTTGAAGTATTAAAATTTAAAGCAATAATAAAAAAAAATTATATTGTTTTTTCTTTTTACAAATCTATGTTTGCACAATAGGAGTGCCATAAATTTCGTTGGATAACTTAAATGTGCCATCAAAAAAATGTTTTGAATAACAACGAACTATAAACTTTATACTGAAGTTCCAAAGCATGAAAATAATGTAGTTTAGTCGCATCATTATTTATTATTAAGTCGCCCCAATGTTATAGAGTACTTTTTCAGAGACTTAGGTGGAAAAAAGATTGAACTTAACATCCTGTTAAGATTATTATTAGGAGATTCTAAATCAGAGGCATGTAAAAGCATTTTTAACCGCTGAGTTATACACAAATATTAAAGATAAAATAAAATTACTCTATTCTAAGTCTACGAAGCCATAAACCAATATATCTTGAAGCTCACGTGCATTGTAGCGTCTCTCTTAAACTGATGACTTAAAAAATGGTGTAACTTGGTTAACGACAGACTACTCATATTAGGCCTATTCATCTGATGTTTTGATTAATAATATTTTAGTAGGTCCACCATTTTTTCTATATTAAGGCTGGAAAATTAGCTTAAGACCATTCTACGGCTTTTAATAACAATAATATGAGGTTTCTTCTTAATCGGGTTATGGGTTTTTTATGGAAATTAGCAAAAGCGTCAAGATTTTTGATCCTCCGCCATTTGGTCGTAAGGTGATTGACGTCAGGATCATAGTGTTATAAAACTTCTTACAACAGAAATAGTTATTATAATTTTTTTTTTATTTTATCAGTTCAGCCGTTTCTCGTGAAAAGCCAAACACACAGACAATAATTTAGATTTATTATTTTATTTTTAAACCTTTGTTCTCATATTTTTTTGTATATATTCTAATTGTTAACGAACGGTTGTATTTCTATTTTAATGATGAGGACGTGGTTAGGTTACAGACTTTTACACCCTAGCGACGGTCCTGGAAAGGAAAACGCCTGAGGCAACCCCGACAGTTAGATCTCACCAATTAGATTTTCTCTCAATTTTACTCCTAATTGCGGGGGGGTTTGGCCCAGAGCTGTCCCCCTCAAAGGCTCTCTGATAATTGGAATAATATATGGTCTCCTTCTCTATTCTCTACGTCAGATTCAATTACACTCGGTCTTTTTGTCGGTTAGTGACCTTGTTAACCGCCTGTCTGCTCTTCTTGTAGAGGCTGCTTCGTCGATACTACCTTCAGTCTTTGGTATATTTAAAAATTATATATTATATGTA
>NW_027104749.1:612073-652859 GCF_000696795.3 Halyomorpha halys
AAATAAATAAATATATACAAAATAAAATAAGTCAATGAATAAAAAATAAAACAAATAACATTCTTCTTGTTATGACCAAAATAAGATTTAAAATATACTACCCAATGGGACTGTTGAATAAACGAAATAATCTTCTTGTACATTCGAGGTTATTAAACATAATATTTTCTAAAAGTGAAAAAACAAAAATTGCATAATTTAAAATCCATATGAAACTATTGAATAAACAAAAATAAAAATATATATATATATAGGGAGATGGTCAGGGTTGCGGTCAAAAGAGAAATAAAAATAGTTTACAACTATTTATTTTCCAACGTTTCAAAATATATATATATTTTTTTCTTTTACATACACACATATATTTTTATATATGCAAAATAATCACCAAAAAACATTTAACAAAATACAACAAAATAATCACCAAAAAACAGAGAGAGAGGGAGAGGGGGAGAGAGAGAGAGAGAGAGAGAGAGAGAGAGAGAGAGAGATTAATTGGATACATTTATATAATTCCTAAAACTTTCTCATGTCTAATTATAAAAACTTTGACTAATGGGCTGAAGTTCAGGAACATAAACATGTTTTATTCTAAGATTTTAGGATTAACTTTTAAATTAATCTGTTTTATACTTAAAACCTAATCTTTATTAGTTAGCTAAGAGTTTTGTGAAGTACAATAAAATTTATTTGAAATAACGAATAATTATATTCCTAATAACTCAAAAGTCCAGATAATGTATGGCATCATAATAAAAAAAATTCTGGAATAAAACTATCATCATTTTTCCAAATTATCGTAAATAGGAAAACAAACAAAACATATAGGTACCTCCTCGCTCTTCGTGATTCATTCATTTAACAAACATTTTACATATTTATCTCTAAGATACATGGCTAAAATATTTAAATATGTATTATTTTAATAATACCTTGAATAAATTAATACAACTATTATTTTTAACCCTTTGAATGTTTTAATTTAGCAATTCCACTAGGAAGATGAAACATTTCCTTCCTTTGTTCAAATAATGCCTGATTTATACCAGGAAACAATATTTGGTGCAAATTGCGTGTATAATTTTGTGTGTAATTTATGATTGATTGAGATTAAATAGGTATTTTTTTTCAAATTAAGCTTTTGTTATTAAATTTTTCAGAAACATCTTCACACTAAGCGTCAACTGTTCAATTAACTAAGTACCCTGAAGGAAATGTCAAACGGTTATTAATATATTTTTAATACCCTTTGTACTTAAAAAGGGGTCAAAGGATTTTTTGTTCCACTCCATTGTTGCTCACACTGTCTACACCATTCATTATCTTGATTTATTTTTAAGTTATTTTCACCGAACCCTTCGTCAGCGTTGTCTTTTATATATAGATGAGAAATCGTTTTCGCAACGACTGAAAAATATCTATTACCAAAGGAGTGTTTGAAGTTAGATTTTTTTTTTTTTTTTTAAAGGTTCCTTGAACTCTTATTAAAATACTTTTTATGTCAAAAACTGTAAATATTGGTTTAAAACTGAGACTGACCGGTTTTGGTGTTAAAATAGGGAAAAAAAATTGTAATATTATTTTAATAATATTTTTTGAAAATTAAAAGTGAATTTGGATCAAACCTTCCTATGAATTATATTAATATACTAAAGTTAACATCAGGTCGATATATTTATTTTAGTATCATAAATAGAATCACATAAATTATATATATTTTTTCTTAAAATGAGTTGTACTGTTATTTATGTTTCATTCTCTAAAGCTTTTACAAACAAATAATAATTGGAGAAAATTCTATCAGTTAATTTAATAGTTTATAAAATAACATGTTATGAAGAAGTTTATCCGATGGTTTTCTACGATAATTATTATGAATATGTTAATTTTTTTTTCATTTAATGGCATGGCATATTATTTCTTATTGTTGTTAGAATTTCAACGTTTAATAATAACAGAATTGAGCAAAAGTTAGTTGTGTTAAACTAATTAACAATTTTGATTTTTCGTTCGAGACGAGTTAAATCAATTTTAATAAAATATGTCTATACAATTTTCCATTAATTCATTTTAAATATCCAACGATTAAGTCAATCTAGCCATTGTAAATGATAATCTTAATTTTAATTTCACAACCTCACATCCATCATTATAAATGTCCCTTACTATTCTGCTGAGGTCTTATGCTATACAATTTGTCAACTATTTCGTTTAATCTTAATTCTTTAATTTCTAAATTTTGTTATACTTCTATTAACTAATACTAAACTGAAAAATTGGTGTTCATAAGTTAGTTGATAGTAGTATAGCAAAATTTGAAAATAGAAGAATTAGTATTAAATGAAATAGTTTAAAAATATTGGTTAATTTGACTTTATTATATTAGGCGTGGCAGAACAGCTTACAACTTTTTTAATGATTAATTTGAGGTTGGAAATTATAATTAAGATTGTCCTTTAAATGGCCAATTAGGGCGAAACTTTGTATTTTTAAAATTAATTAATAAAGAATAGAAAAGAAAACAACGTTATGGTAAGTTGATTTTTTTTTCTCGAAAAGATTACTGATACATCCCAGGCACATTAGATACCGTTCTTTAATAATTAGTTTCAGTTCCGTAAAATTTTTCGTTTTTTGAGCTAGGTTGTCAATATAACATATATTTGTAAGGTATAATTATTCAGTATTAGGGGGCCTTTTCAATTTTTATACTTATTTTATTATTAAAAAGTTAATAATGCTTTTTACAATAAATAAAAAGATCAAAAACTGTCCTTTTTTTTTATGACGTATATTTTGTTTCTATTAGGTAAGTAACTTATATCTCAACTCAAGAAAGGAATTTTTTCGTGACAGGTATTACTGAATAAGGGACCGAATTACCTGACCCACATGACGTCGGATATTGCCCTGTAACAAACTTATTATACGAGAGGACCCCTCGGGTTGTTTTATACACGAGTCACAAAGGACAGAGCTATATGAGATGCTTGGAAGAGCCGATATTAATTGTTAGGGCGAAGTGATGCGAAGGGTTGTACAGTGTATCGGAAGGGTATTCAGCCAACCCTTATTGCATACCTTAGGGATAGGGTAGCGGCCCAATATACCTCCGCTATACCCTTCCATCTTTTCTTCTACTCCCTTTCAATAAGTCCGAGCTATTCCACCTTTTCGGATCGCAGATTAAACTACAATTATTAAAGTCCAAGCCTGTTTCACTTCAAGTCTAACCGTATTGGTACAAAATTTGGCATTCAAAATCTACAAGGCTAGTTTACTTAATAATTTAAATTTTTTGTCTAGATTTATTTGTTCCATTTGGCTTGATATTTTTCTTGGCCAAATTTTAAATTGTTTTATTATTTCAAAGAGAATAATTATTTGGAAGAATTTTCCTGAACATACCTAATCTTATTCTTTCCTATTCACAATTCCTTACCTAATTATTGAAAATAAAAATTTTAATGAGTTTTATTGTAGATCATTAACAAGTTGAGATGCATAGAGGCTTACATGAAAGAAAGTAAGGTTCACTTGGTGCCAGGTATTTGGTGTTGGTTTAATTACTGTATTAATTTTTATTATTGAATATAAAATATTATATGTTTTATTATAATTGTGTTATTTGTTTAGTAAATTTTGATTTATATTAATTAATTTTATTTCATGTAATACTATTGTATAAAATCAATTTAATAATATAAAACAAGAAATATAAAATCGAAATAATATGATATAAAATTATTGTTTTTATATTATATTATTACGATATTATCGATTTTTTAAAAATTTAAACCTTCATAAAATTTAACCAGAATAATTAATTTTATATATTTTTTTTGTATTTTGACTTTGATATACATTTTTGTTCACTTCTCTTTACAATTTGAGTAATTTTTCTTCATTTTTTTTTCTTGTTCTATATATTGAAAATTACTTACAATGATCCAGAGCTACATCATCATAACGGGTGGCCAAAATCGGAACTCATTATGTTTTCTGATCTAGGTCTTACACGACCGCCAATGTACCCCTTCACTACCGGCCAGTATCCCTACCCGATGCTGAGTCCGGAGATCTCACAGGTTGCCGCTTCCTGGTAAGTGATGAATCAATAATTTATAGATATTTTCATTATATTATTATTGTTTTTGTATATCTTAGATTTAGTTGCTTGTAGTTTATCCCATTAGTTGTGTCATAACATAATTTGATGTCGTAAATATCAGATACATTTTGGTATGAATAGTTTGATTACTGAATATTTTTTTCAATTCTCCAATAATTATTCAATTTCCATATTTTATTTTTATCGTTTATAGTTTTTAATAATTTCTTATGTATTCTGTCCCAACCATAGATTTTCATTTACGGTGTTTACAAAAAAATCCTTAAAAATTAAGACTGCTATTAGTGAACGTTTAAATATTTTTTAATCATTACTTATTAAGTCGGTTTGTTGTTTGAAGTACAAGAATAGACCCAAAGAAACACGCATGATAAATTGTATGTTACAGTAACATTAAATTATCAGATATTTATTAGAAGATAAAAAAAAAAGTAAAAAAATTATTAGACACAGAAGACCTTGAAAATGTAAAAAGTATACCTAACCTAATATTCTTTATATAATTAAAATTTTCCTTTTTTCAAACCTCAGTTATAGTTAGTTCTTACTATTATCATGCATGATATAACTGCTTAGTGCTATTGTAGTGATTTAAGAGTTACTTCTGTTATAAACATATAATAATTATTTAATTTTTGAAATTTGAAATAGTAACAAATATACAATAAGTAAGTGCTGTGTGATTGCTGCAAGATACATCATTATGCTCTTTGAGTGTTTTCAATAATGGATTAGAAATTTAGTCCATAAATTAATTATTTCGCGCTGAATATGTAATATATGAGATATAAACAGTTAACGCTGTTACCTTATGATCCAACTTGTGTTGATTTAAATAAGTTTATTATATTAAATTGGAAATTTAGAGCGTTTATGAATCAGTTGTAGTGGCCTTAAAAAAAATATATATTTAAAATATATCTTAAACATATATTATACTAGTCCTTTCAACAAGCTGAGTGAAATCGGGTAAACAAGAACGCATAAATTGTTTGAAAATGCTCGAAGAATACAGGACCACCTTCCTAAAATCAGTATTGAACTGCAGTTCATAATGTTCATATTAAAAATATGAAATAATGAACTATTGTTTATATTTGGAGCAAATATTGCCAATGTATATTGGGCTAAACACGACTACAGCCCCAACTTAAATGCTGCTCAGCCTCTGTGACGCCTAGCAGAGGATCGTATAGCCACACCCTCTTAAACATCCATCGTGTGAACTTTATTACTGGCATTAACTATAACTGGTTTGATCTCTGATAAATATATTATAGAGGAGAAGAGTAAAAAAATATTTTATTTCATATACATACATATAAAGTTTTTTTTTACATCTTCCTGATCCTTTTGAATTACCTTCCAACTTGACTGATACAGAGACCGAACCTGTAGATCTTTGTGTACAGAATGTTTGGAAGCAGAGGGTCGCCTAAAGACCCTTAAGGGACAGAGGAAGGAGGGAGAGCAAATGGACCATGGTCAGGAGTAAGGGCCGCAACTGGTGGCCATCGGCTATTAGCCGGATTTGCTCAAGGCACCTCCTTCAGGACCCTATTATTTTACTTTTTTACAGCCTAGCGAGGCGTTTAATTGAGGTTCTTAAGTAAGATTAGGGGGTTCCATTTAATGAATCCACCTTTTACTCAATTATCATTTGAAATCCATATTTTAAAGATAAAGATGATTAATCCTGGTATTTTTACTATACTATAAATTTCAATACATTATATAGTTCCAAGACTTAAAATTTTTTTTTTACTGGGACCCCAACTTAATATAATATTTATTTATCCATTTAGGCATGATTTGGAGATTTTGTATTTTTAAACTATGAAAATTATATTTTGATTAAATGTTTGTGAATTACTCAGTAACCCCTTTCTTCAAAGGAATTGTTAAGAACTTAGTAATTCATAAATACGGAAAAAATGAACTTTTTATTTAAATTATTTTTTTTAAAATTAATTACTGTGATTATACGCATTACTACTCGATTTTTTCTTATAAATGTTGTAACATCTGAAATACACCGTTTGACCTTTGCATGCTTGAATGACACTTTATGAGATGAGATATTCCGTTTAGACCTGATGTTTGCTCTCATGCCGTAGGCATACCCCCAGTATGTACCCCATCAGCAGTGGAAGTGCAGGTTTCAGGAGTCCTTACCCATCTTCGTTGCCTATCACCACCGCCAGCCTCCCGAGGTGAGTACCTTAAATTTCCTTTTACTATTAAAACTGTTTCCTATATTTTTTTTTAATAGCAGTTCTGATAAAAATTTTATTTTAAAGTTATAAGATTAAATTTAAAATATATCAGAAAATATTAATTATAAAATTCATTTTTAATCAGTCACCAGAAATTTAAAACAGCATTATGCAGAAACTTTGATTAACATTAATTTGTGATCAATATTCATAATTAAATTTAATAAGATTATAATGACAAATATAATGATCATATCATTTACCTGTTTTTTTTAAAAACAGATTAGACAATTTCTTGTTGATGAAAAGTTAGTTGGCAATAATATAACAAAAATTGCAAAAAAAAAAAAAAAAAATCATTGTTTAATGAAATAGTAGATAAACATAGGAAGTTAAATGTAAAATATATAAGGTATTTAATTCTAGATATGCTTACAGTTAATTTGTGTATTATAGGTTAATTGATAAATTGTCCTTGAAAATGTCTTCCAGGTCGAAAATAATATCATATTGATATATGCAACCCGTCTTGAACAAAATATTTTAAAAAGAAATTTCTGTTTTATGATAAAACATTTTTCCTTAAAAAAATCATAACCATAATAATAACATAACATAATTAACATTCTAAATCAAAATAATATTCATTACAAGAGCCTCATTCTTGGAAATATTTGAGTTGATCATATGTATTTTCTTGTAAAAATAGAAGAAAAAAAATTTATTAGACCATACATTGTTTCAATTTAAAATAATTCAAACAGTAACATCAAATAAGTAGTATTATTATAGCATGCATGATGAACTTAAGAGACGGCTTATTTGTTATACGATAAGATATCTTGAAAATACTATTGTTATAAAGATTATTTTTAAATGTTCATATTTGTTAACTAACGCTCAAGATACGATGTAACTTCTCAAGAGGACGTGATCTAAAATTTTCCTTAGCTCAAATGTACAATTTGTCACGTGATGCCGAACAAATTATTATGTTCCTCTATACTTATCTTCATTTCGTCTAAACTTTGCTTTCGTTTGATTTCTAAATATTTAAGGAGCGATTAAAGTTTCATATAAATGGAGTTTGAAATTTACATAATCTTATAATTTTGATTTTAGTGAGGACGTATTCAAATACATTTTTTCCAGTTAAAATATTAAATATTGTATAAAATAAGTATGTTTGTAATTAAATCTATTATAAATAGAATTATAATTGTACTCTTTCGTAAAATAAAAATTATTACTTAAAAAAGATTTTATACACTTTGTACAGTGAAAAGCCTGGACTACATCTGTACATACGATAACGTACGTTTTTTTTTTATTTACTAAATATTCTGGATTTGTTTTTCAACTTTTTTAATTCCTATTGCCTGATGATACAGAACTAATCTTGGGCCATTGTTTTCATCAATAATTCATCACATTTAATTATTTATATATCAATATATTTTTTTTTGTTTTTCCAGCGATTTCTACAGGTTTTCGCCGACAGGGCTTATGGGTCCTCATCCTGGCCTTTCACCACACTCCCACCCTGCAATCGTTACACCCGGGCCCAAGCAAGAGCTAGGCGCCAACGACGTTTCGCACAGGTCAGTTTTTCTTTATCAATAATTCTAGGCTTTAAAAATGAAGTGTAACCTATAATATCGAAGTGAGGCGTGGTAAAATCCAAGCGATGTACATAGTCGTTTTTATTTATTTTTTGTCATGTTTATTTCTGTTATTGAGTAAGTTAATAATTCTCCTTGAGCATACCAATATAATAATTACATAAAAGTGAACTTTTTTTTTTGTCATCACACTTTCCTTGTCTTCCATGTTTAATGTTAATTTGTGAGGAAGTGGCTCACTTGTTGGAGACAGTAATTGAGAACAATTAATAGTGGCGTATTACGGTTTGAAAATTGAATTTACTAAGGGCCAATCAAAAATACATATATTGATATATTCACGAATGTTACTGTCACTGCGCTATTTACATACTCTTGCCCATTTCAGAATTAGTAAAAATAAATGTGTCAACTTTGGAACTTGCGGTTTTCAGGGGGGAAACTCGCAATTTTTTTTAAGGGGGGGATCTCACATAAATCTCACAAATGTTACCGCCGGCGCATAAGCACATAAAAAGTGTAAAAATTAAAAAAAATAAGTGTTGTTATAGTTTTATCCTCCCTTTCCAATTATCCCGTCATTCATAAGGCATCGGAAGGGAAGATCAGTAATCATAGTTCTTAACATAAAGTTCTCCACTTCCCACAAAATACATATATTTTCACCTATAAATTATCTACACTAAAAATATATACGTAAGTAATGAAAAGTAAATTCTTATGAAGAAATAAAAAATACCGTGGATTTTACTCTAGTCACTGACCGTTTTACCAGATATTAATATTAATATTATAAATTATTTTGTATTCCAAATAATTTATGTATGAGTTATTATGTAAGCTTTATATTAATTAAACTGCTGAGCGAAATTTCAATTACAAGTATTATTATTAGTAATAGTTGTAGAGATATTTAATGAACGTACAAAGTGAATATTCGTACTATTAATGAAAAAAGTTTTGGATGATGAACAAAAGGAAGAAATAGAAATATTTTTATGAGATCAAATTCTATGACTGGATTTTTGTAGGTCAATAATGTAAAATTATTATGCATCGTATTGGTTTATGTAATCATTTATATTACTTTATTTAATATTATCAAAAGCACTTCCATATGAATGAGTTCTAACCCTGAATTTTAATTCTTTGAAACGAGGTGTAGACGGTTTAGTATGTCGTTGCGCCGCGTTGGGGGAAGTAGTGCAATGTAACTTCTATAATTATTTTCTATTGCATTGAATATCTTTCATACGTATTTATTTTTATATATGAAAATAATTTTGTTATAATGAATGTGATTGCTAATTCGTATTGGTGTATCTTAATTTTTTTTTTAAAAAAACGTTAGATAATGGAAAATTATATTTCTGAACGTCACAAAAAAAAAAAAAATGAATAGTTTTTAGAAGCATGAAGATTTTTATTAGTTCAATGTATTTCCTTTAAAGTTATATTTTTATAATCCATAATTACTTCATAGTTTTTGGAACACGTTACTCCTAGTAAATAAATCCCAATATGGTTGAAAGTTTACCAATAGCCTGCTGACAATAACATTCGTGTGTTTCCAATTCTTAATTTTTTTTCTATCTTAAAAGGTTAATTAATTTTTATTAATGTAAAATATATCTTCTAGACGTATCCCAATAAGTTTTTGTCTTGAAGAATTAGGTCATTTCCTCACAAATAAACATCAGAGACTGAAAATAGGAGATATTAATAAATATTTTCACTTTATTATATTTATTGATAAAATTATATTTCTTTGTTTTCGTTTATTCTAATTTTAGAACGGTTTTATTTTGATATATTTGTTTTACGTTCTCAGTAAGATTAAAAATATTTGTGGCTTGCCCCTTCTTGGAATTCGATTTACAACTGTTTTGGTGTATATATATTTATATATTGCGGCAGTAGTTGGCTATTTATAGAGGAACCAGAAGAAGGCTAGAGGGAGTGCCCCAGGGAGGGACTTGAAGATCCAGCTCCGTCGCTAGGCAACCGTTGACCAATCACGCTCTCTCTTAGCAACCCCCCCCCCCCACCTTCCAGTCGATACGCCCTGCCTCCCAACTCCCCCTTTCCCCTCACCGGAGTCTAAATTGTAATTAAATTAAAATTATCTTTCGTGTATGTACACACCATTTCCACGTTTCGCTTTTCTCAATTTCATACCGTATTTCAATCTGACCGTTTTCTTAGGTTCTGTATTTAAAAAATAAATTCTAAGTTTGTAAATTGTCTGAATTTGTGATATATAATATATGAAGCTATATATAGTCATCGTTTAAAATGTTATACTGGGTATTTTCCTACAAGCAGTATATCCACAGCCTTAATTTTTGAATGAACAAACAAACAGAGCTGTGCTTCCGCAAACCAGAATTACGAATTAAGAGATTTCTACGAATGAAAAATCTTTGATCTATTAATGATATTTACTCATTAACGAACAATCCTTACAACTGCATTTCTAATATTAAATAATTATACTTTCTATCAAGACCGTCTTAAACTTTTCAAAGTTATGCCCTCTCTATATGTATTCTTGTCTATATACAAATATATGTCTGTGATGTAGTATGTTGTTTATCTAGATAGCTATAGATTATATTGGCCCCAAACCTTAGGGTTCGTTAAACCTTTAATTATTATTGTAATAGAATAATTATATTTTTTTGTGAATTCGTAAATATTAAAAAAAAAAAAAAACGAAGAATAGTAAAAAAATATGTAACCCCGCTGAATTCTTCCAATGTTTATCCGATCAAATTAATGTGAAAATATATTTATAATATTGTATATAAGTAACCTTATATTATCAAACCCTGATTAATTAGATTTTCGTTGCTAAAATTCTGATTTATGAGGTTTTATTAGTTTAATGTGAATTGGGAAAGTCTGAACAATTATCATCAATTAATTTTTAAACTTTCTATTCTACTAAGCCGTAAAATATAAATAAAACTCGGGTTTCAATATCTTAGGATGGAACAAGTTGAAAACTCTGTAATCATGAAGTACTATCGTATTAGGATGTAAAAATCTTCGCCTTGTAATTATTCGTCACCTACCTCACAAGCAGCGAGTTTTTCTTATTTTGTAAAGGGAATCTCCCCCAATAATTTGGAAAATCAAAAAGTTGAGAAATTCGTGATGTCAGAATCAACATCAAAACTCAGAAAATTGTGGTAGTACGTTATTTTAAAAGATTAAAATGTTTTAAATTAGTTATAAAAGATATCAAGATAGATATTTTTTTCTAAAACCTTTTAGAAAAAAGGAAAAATGTTGGAAATACTTCCCTAGCCTCAAGTAAGTTCGGAAATTCGATTGAATTTATTGGGACATTGTGTACCCTCCTTCCCTTGTTGTTGCAATGCACCTGTATGGAACTTTGAATTGAAGAGATTGGAAATAGTGAAAATTACGTAAATAAGTCATATGAGGGTTTGGTGTGCTGCTTGATTTTCAATGTTTTTATTCCACCCATACAAGTGATGAGTTTTCTTCTTCCATTTTTTTCCCCATAATGCATCCGCCCCGCGATTTTCCTGGACTCGTCGGCAGCTAATGAAATTTTCTTGTACATTAGCCCTGACCAAGAGGATTATTCGATTACGAGGAACTAAGTGACGGTTGAAACATAGGATGTAATAGCATTAGAGGAGTATGGCATCAGATATGCAGGCTGTAGCTTACATAAAGCGGCTAGTACATTAATATGTAAACAGAGAGTGCTATTATAGTGATTAGCTGGTACTGATGCATTATGTAGTTCGGAGCAGGTGGCCTTTGTAGTTGTCCCCGGCCAATTTGTCCGGCCCAATCAGTGTGGTCAGTGTCACGCACATGGTCCCAATGCATAGTTCATAACCGTCTCAGGTCCGGTCACAAATTTTTAAGAAATCGCACCAATTATAGGTCTGGAAGTGGAATATTTTTTGAAACTTCCAGTACTCGTTACATCTGTGTAAATATCCTCTAACTAGCAGGATGAGGATGACATATAGACAGGTAAATGAATCGAAGAGTCGATTCCAGAAAAGACGTACGCTCAAGTGATTGAAGTGGAAAAAAATCACAATTCACTTGGCTTGGAGTCAGACGATTCTGTATTGAGTGAAACTCTAAGCGAGTGGAATTCGGATCTAACAATTAATATTTAGTTTGATTACTTTATTACGAAATAAGATACAGAAGACGAATAAAAATGTTTTTGTGTCCTGAGTCGTCGTTAAGAAGGCAGGTTTTCGTGCCTTCCCTTTAGTTTCAAACTCAGGTTTTGAGAACCTACCTCAAACTGCGAAAATTGTGGTGAAATTATCAAAAAAAGTTTTTTTTTATTAAGGATTTTCCAATTCAGTAATAGATAAAAATAGAGAGAGGTTTTTGTTTTCAAAATTATAAACTCTATTTAGAGAACGTTTATTTTCCAAAAATTTTATTTAAAAAAAAAAAAAAAAAAAAAAAAAAAAAAAAAAAAAAAAAAAAAACGAATTTTCAGGCAATATTTCCCAAACATCTAGTAAGTTAAGAAAATCTGTCAATTTTTTTTTTTTAATTTGGATATTTTTAAAGAATATCTGAAGGAAGATTACTCAAGGAGGAATAAGCCCAGAAAACTAGACGGTAGAAGGGGATGAGATAGACCGTAGAGGATAAATGTTAGCTTAGATTGCTAACACATAGTTTTATTTTACTTTTGGACGATGATTGAAACCGGCTGTAGAATATCTTGAGCAATTAATGTTTTTTTAAAAGTTTTTTATATTAGAAAAAAGCCTGAAAACTCACGTTTGGGTTTTTTAATAATTGAAAAAAAAAAGGATCAATCAAAAAATCTTGTAAAATAATTGATTCACTACAAGGATCAAGCACTAACATCAGTTCAGTTAAAAGAAGCAAACTTGTGTCAAGTTCCTACTAAGTAGTTGGTCTTGTAGATTGTACGGCTTTTAAGTTACAAAAGCACAAGGACTGTTCTTTGTTCTAAAACGAAACCGTTAAAACTTACTAATTGCCTTATCTATATCTATCGTAACTTTTAAGAAGAATTCAAACAAGTTTTTAACATTTTTCTTAAATAAATATTTTTACATTGAAATAAAGTCTTATATTAATAAATATGTAAACTGTAAATTAACCATAATTTCTGTCATAAAAACCATTGAACTATTATATTTAAGATTTTCTTATTAATGCATTAATCTTAATATGTGTATATATTACAACTTATATTCTCGAATATACATTTATTCGTTCTTAGAAATCATTTAGAGTAATTAATACAAAATAAAAGAATTTAGAAATATAACTAGCATTAAAAATAAATATTTTCATTAAGTATATTATTATATAGTATATGAAAAACCCTTTCATACTTCTTTACTATAATTTGACTTTATTCTATAAGTATTTAAAAAAAAAAAAAAAAAAAAAAAGTGCTTTTCCAGAGTCTTTACTAAATAATTATTTTGTATAATTTATTTTTCCATACCACGAGGATTAAATTAACATCAATTTTAACTTTTATTTGTGCTTAAAACATTAATTTTTAAATCTAATTTACGATCATTATGTACACATTTTCTTTTAAACAATTATATTTTATTGTTAATTTCGTATTCCTTTACTTCTTATCGGGGCTTGCAAATACAAGATTTATGACCTTTGAAAGTTTGACCTGAAAAGTCATAAACCGCTTTCAAACATAAAGGGAATTCAAACTTTGGCGATTATTTTGAACCCTAGAACCAGGTAGTTCCCATACCCATTACTTGGTTTCTACGCCACGGTACCTAGAAAACCTTTCCATTCGGAACCTATAAATTCAACAAAAGTAATGACGGTTCAGGTAAAAGTAGTCAATAATAACCATTCTTCCAGGAAAAAATATTACTAATAGTAAAAATTATTCTAGAAGTCATGGAAAAGAGGTAATTTTGACACATGTTTTTTCCTTGACATTCTATACTTTTACATTTTAATTCATTTATCATATTTGAATCTATGAAACGATTACTCTAAAAATTTCATTGTAAACAATTCAGTACTTTATATGAATAAGAGATTTTCAAAAAAAAAAAAAAAAAAAAATGGTGACAATAGAAATTTTTTTTTAATAATAACGGATAGACCTAATGTGACATCCAGACAAGACACTTCTAAGAAAACAATGTATTAAAAAATTTGTTTATCAATTTGACAAAATAATATTTATGGATGAATATGGAGATATAGAACAAGAAATGAATAGGTTATAAATGAAAAAAATCCATCGTCCTGAGGACTCGGTTATTATAACAGATTTTTTTTTTTTAATGAGATAATAAATATTAAAATATATATTTAATCTTCTAGAAATTATTTTTGAAAGTAGGACGGTACTTTTTTTTATTCCTTATCTTCTAAATTAAATACTATATAGTATAGATTATACATTCATCTCAAATATTTGTTATAATTATTGTATTTACAAAAAATAAATCGTTTTGACCCCTTACAAATGATCATCTTACGATTTTGAGAAGATATTATTTATTCCAAATAATATGAAACCATAGAATTAAATTTACTAATACTTTAGCTTTAAGCTGAATACTTTATTACATAATTATATTAATCTGTTACCGTTTTTTTTATTCTTTAAAATAAATGTTTCACAAATTAAGAAATTATAGAAATAAACTTTTTATTTTTTTTTTTTCGAAAATGTTAACCTCTCTCAAATAATATGCACTTAGCCTAAAATCATTTAAGAAATACGTTTTCATAAGTTGATTTGTCAAGTCAGTGAAGTATCATTAGAAATTGGATGCGACGAAAATGACAGAATTATTATTATTTTTATTAATCACTAGTACTTGGTTGAACCTTAATTATTTTAAACCTAATAAAATTTCGAAATATTATTAGCTGATCATCATGTTTCTTGTACCAGGGTAGTAAAGGAATTGCAAACAAAAAAATGCATAATTTTAAATACTTGTTTCTAGAAGCTTCTTTCCTCAAATCCGGCTACCTCCGTCTTGTCAATTCCTGAGAAGTCATTGGGTCCTTGGTCCACCACCCTACGGTGAAGGGAGGATTAGAAAGGGTTTCTTCCTTTGAGTTCTCAGTAGTCTCAAGTCCTAACATGTGTTATATTTTTCTTAATTAGCATAGCTCCATAACTCATACAAAACAATATATATTTTAAAAAGATCTATAGAGATAATAGAAAAATTATTTTAGTAACTCATAATAAACAGTAATACAATTATAATTTTTGATTAGTTGACAATGCAATTATAAAAAGACTTGATCAACTAGGTACTTTGTTTCTTTATCCGTCATGTAACCGAGACATCGTCGGTTAAACAGAACAATTCATTGATCTGGAATGTATTATAAAAAAGAATGAAAAAAAAAACACTTGATCGTAAAATATGGTATCTGATATTTATTATAAATTGGAGTTTTTAACTGCTTTAGATTTTGGAATGAATTCTTAGGTAATTTGTATTTCTAAAGGAATAGTGTTGGTATTTATTTATAGTAAGTGACTCCTAGTTTAAGTAAAACATTGTAATTAACATAGGTATTGACATTGTGAAAATTTCAATTCTTCCAGTTGCCATGTTTTATGTTCGTGTAATGAAGTTAAATTTATTATTAGAGCAATTTTGCCTACTGAGGTCTCAGATAAAAATAATTTTTCTTTCGTCAGTCTATTTGTCTATTTTTTAAATATTATTGTTCATTTCACAAAGCTGTCTGTAATCGAACTTCGGTCCTTATTTGACCTTCTATTTAAATGAAAAATCTTAAGAAAATATTGCCTAAACTCGTGGATTTGAAAACAACTTCAACTTAATAACTTTTTTTTTTTTAATTTAAGTGAAATGTTTTTATAATAAACAATTCTGGGACTTTTGTCTTCCTGCAAAGCATATCTCCCCCCAATAAATCAGCCAGGACAGAATAATCCCCGTGAAATTATTGAAGAGGGTCGCCCTGGTGTCAGATTAGTGAAGACTTTGGAGGACCCATCCTTTACCTGCTCTCACTTTCCCTCTCTCTCTCATAACAATATCTATTACTGTCATCGTACTAACTTCAATGTTTATTTAACATTATTAAACTTATATTGTTATTAACATCTAGGTGTAATCATTCGAGCATCATCGTCTTTGTAAAATAGTCATAATTTTTTTTAACAATCATGTTGTGAGACTACTCAAGTTAGTTTCACTTAATATAAAACTTTTCATTACTTTATTATATACTTTATTTAAAAAATATCAATTCTTTATTTAATTGTTGATAAGTATTAAAAAATACTATTTTGTCAATAAACATTATCCTATTTTAATATACTATTTATTCTCATGTGTAATATATTTATTGAAATCCTGAAACTAACAAGAGAAATTATAATATTCAAATACATCTTCTTTTGTTCAGAAAATGTTATTAAAAAAAAAAAAAAAAGACGAATTAGCTTGAATAACTAAAACGTTATTTGAAAATATAAAATTATAGAAGAAAAAAGCAGTAACCAAATTTATTAAAATTCTAAATTTTATATACTGTCGATCGTGTTTGTAAACATGGCCGTAGGGGGATGGCTCAAGCTTTGTTTACTTTGAACATAGTTGACATCATTTATTTTAATATCACTGAACCTAAGGCTCACTTTAAAATTAAATTTTATAACAAGTAAATGCCATCAACGTTTTTTACTTTTGACCCGCTAGATTGTTACTGACAGTTTAACTTTTACTTTTGAACCATTGAATTGTCATTGACGGCAAATCGTATGGTGGCCTCTAGGGGATGAATGGAAACATTTTGGCGCTTTCTGCGAGAACGGGTGCGGATGCCATCTGCCGAGGGGAGTAACTAACTACATTAGTTCTTTCTCAACGTCCTAGAGTGCATTCCCGGTTGCGAAACAGACACAGGGCGCATGTTCCTAATTCATTCTTTTCAATTGAAACGGGTCGATAAATACTAACCAAATCAAAACTGGTTCTTAATTTGTTAAGCGACGGTGCCCCCGGCCCAGCGGCGCCCCGATAAGAGGCAGGTATAGGTACCTGGAAGAAGGGGTACCATACCCCCACCTCAAGTGGACCTCAGAAGCAGTACCTTGGTAGGGTAGTTCAGTCCTTGAGTTGTCTTCAGCCGTTGATGACTCTTCTCCTTTATCACTATTGACGTGCTACGACCTGACCCTACTTAAACCCCGCCTACCATCGATCCGAATCCTCTGTTATCGCTCGCCTTCTTGGGTGCCTTCTCGCTCATGAGGATACCCCGCTCATTCGATCGCACCCGACTATCGACGGCCTACGCTGACGTCACCGATGAAATATCTTTTGTTTCCTACTACCCCCCTGTTGCATCCTGGGTAAAATTACGATTCACCCTGTATCATAAAATTGTTTCGGCCGAGATCTCCTCCTCCAGCTTCCGAGATGCCAGCGTCCTTCAGCGTCATATGATGAAGAATTTGAGTGATAGTACGACGGCTTAGTGACGTTTGGAGTGACAGTGATCGCACCCGATGACATTTTCACAGCTCACACCTAATACTCCATGTCTCTTTACCGTGTTGTTTGTTGTTGGTGAACTGACAGTTTAAGAATGTGAATTTTGGCATGGACCCGGATAAATTTTATTTTTTTATAACTTTGTGATTCAATAGAGTATACGATAATCCTATAATCCAAGCTTACTGATATTTTTTATCCTAAAAAAATAATAGTTTTATAAAATTTGTATACTTGATAATAGTAATATATTAAGCTCATGACAATAATATAGTCTCTACAGGGTGTTAAATCGTTCACACTTAAATCAGGATCTTAAATAATTGTGATATAAGTTTTTTACTCTTTTAAAATTATTAGAGTTACTCTTTTCATCTAATCGTTAAGTTGAAACTGGTCTACAATCATGATGGAGGAAGAAGTTTGCGAACCTCTAAACCTTTGCAAGAAGAAACCCATTGCTATTGTTGCTCCGTCGCCGGTCTTTGAAGATCACCATAGCCAAAGTGATGAGAGTGAAGAGAAAGAAACCGAAAAATCTGATGAATATGTCAAACCAGAGGCGAGCTACAATAGTGTGTACAGTATGATACAGAGCTTGGCCAATTGTGAGCAGAGCTTCCTTACAGCTATGTATATGGGAGGGTTGATGCATTCGAACTTGCTTGCGGGGCGCAGCATGCCTTTTTTGCCTCCAAGCCCCTGGGCCAGACCTCCACCTGCACATAAGGAGCTGTCAATTTCAGTGCCACGATTGGAAATTAGACTACCTCAATCAGGACTCAACATTCCCACTTTGAAAACCTCGCCTCCAGTGCCCTTGAAAATCGATAAACAAGACAAGAATTCGAAATGGTAACTGATGAACTTTGGAATTGATTTGAGTTGTATTTGTAAATCATTACATCTTTTTATTATGATTATTTTTTTTCTAATTGATCTGTAATATTTCAGGTCCTCATCCATGGATCATAAATCGTCTTCTTCGGCCAATGACAATTCGAAATCTCAAGACTCAGCTCATACAAGCAACAATCAAGGTACAGATGTTTAATTTTTATACGAATCTTGTAAATTTATATTCAGATCCAATGCGACAATAGTTATCATATCTATTAGAATCTTACTGGTTGAATATTGTTTATAATTGAACTTAATTTGATTGTTTTTTGTTTATGTATTTAATGATTTAAATTATTCAATTGCTCACATGTTAAAAATCTTAATCTTTGGAGAGAGATTTTGATTATTTATTTGTAATGTTGTTAATTTTTTTCTGAATTAAAGAATGATTTAATTATTTCATTTTAATTTAGAAAAGAAAAAGCCACACATAAAGAAACCGCTGAACGCCTTCATGTTATATATGAAAGAGATGAGGGCGAAAGTTGTAGCTGAGTGCACACTTAAGGAGAGTGCTGCTATCAACCAAATTCTCGGCAGACGGGTAAGCACAGATATAGCACTAATTTTATTTTAATTTATTATTATTGTTGTCTTTAATTTTATCAAAATCATTTATAAAAACCTTTCAGTTCACATGTAATGAATAACATTTATCCATAATTTTAAATTTAATTTCTAAAATTTTACAATATTATTATTGACTTAATGAAAATTTTACATATCTCTATTATTTAAAAAAGTTTTTAGTGATCACCTTTTAATATTTTATTTTACATATGATCACCGTTTAATATTTGATTTTACATAAAAGGTGGAATAATACATATGAAAAAAATAATCCAATTTGAACCTTAGACTACATCTAAATTATTGTAATACAATTTGAGTTATAAGTAGTATAATTAAATGAACAGTTTTATAGTTTATAAAGTGGGGATTGATCCACCTAGTTTCAATAATTTATCAAAATTATTTTATTCAAATACATTGTTCAAGCGATTAATTATACCTTGTTTTAATACTGTTTATTTTTCAATGATGATTGTTGTTTATTATTTATTTTTTCTTTTATGCTTGCTTTATTTAATTATTTATTATGAATTTCACCTTAAAATAATATTTAGCAACCGCCTGATATGTTTTATGAGGTTATTTTCTTAATTTATTTTTTAATGGTAGGCCTTGATTTTATCATTTTGAATAAGATGGAGAGATGGATAGAGAGTGGAAGAGAGCTGTAATATCAGTGTATTATACATGTCACAGTATGTCAGTATTAAAATTCATGACATTTTAAAATCAAAAAATATTAGGTATGAACTATTTTAAAGTTATATCTATGTAACTTCCGTATTTATTGCCACACAAGTGTTTCTGTATTGATTGTTGTTATTTTTAGATTTTAGAAAATTTGGAATTCTCTAAAATATTCAGTTATGTTTCTATTTCTTGCTGTTCGTCTTTCTTAGAATGATGTTCTTTGTTCTAAAGTATTAGTTGAAGGTTTAACATTACATGATATTTAGTTTATTTTGTTGCTTGATGTAGCAACAGTGCTCACATTAATTCCACTTTCTTAGCTCGAGAATTATTCAAAAATTATATGTTTCTTTGTTATGTATCAATGGTATTAATAATTAAATATTTACAGTATTAAAGAAAGTTTTAAAAACATAAAAAAACTAGATAGTACTGATCTGAAAGGTTTTTAATGGATTTATTTATATTCAGATTCATGCTTATATTATGTTCATTTATAAGTTACCTCATTTCTATTTTTTATTTTCATTTTATATTCTTTTTCAATTTTATTAAAATTAATAATTTCATGATGCAGCATTTCAGTTATTTAAAATATTTTATATTACAATTATTGGTCAAAATTTAAACAGGGACAAATATTTTAATTAAATGCTGTGTGGATTTTTAAAGTTTTTTTTTTAATTTGTTTTTGTCGTGGAGATAGGTTTAGTATTTTTTTTGTGATAAATTTAAAAATCAAACCCGGGCGGTGGTTTTAGTGGCACAGCCTTACTCGAGAGGAGCAGGCCAAGTATTATGAAAAGGCGAGAATCGAGCGACAACTCCACATGGAACTGTACCCTGGGTGGAGCGCTCGAGATAATTACGGCTATGGAGCGAAGAAGAAGAAGCGAAAGAAAGAACGCGTTACCATCACAGATTCCGGAGGTACAGCACGGCCTCCAAGATACCCTTAACCATTAAATAACCTTTTCTTCCTTAGTTCCTGCTAGCTTGCATTGGCTTCCCTCTTCTCAAGTACTTTGCACTACTATCTATCAGATTATGTTCCTTTGTCTAATTAACAAGATTAAAATGGTGTATAAGGATTGGGCAAGTCAATATAAGTTAGCTGCTTTAACATATGACCAATAACCTTCCTTGTATCAAGTATAACCCACAAGTTGTGTTATGCTTTATACTCTCCTCATTCTTATGCCACTGTACTATATTTGAAAGCAATTTGTGATATATTATGCTTACACTTAAGTGAATCTCAAACACCACACTCCTTTAATCAGTGTTCTTTCTATACCATTGCTTTAAAGAGGTGTATTATATTAATTGGTTCATGATCATTTTATATTTTTGTGGTATGTATATAACTTGTGGTGTCTTGACTCACACAAAGGCTCTTTGTATCACATCCTGCTATTCTTCACTCAGCTGGAAGAGTGGCATCTTCTTCTATTGGTCATTCGAGAGGTGCCTCCTAGGATTGCAGGCAGACAGTTTTAAAATTTAAAAAACAGAAAAAGAAAAGCATTACCCAAAGGGTAATGTGCAGCAATCGGCCATCAAACGCTCCTTTCACTCTCAATTCCATTTCCTTTCCCTTTTTGTCAGTGGCGCTGTAATTAAACTTGAAAATTGGTAGGTCGAGTGGGTTTAATTTTGTTTTTAACAGATCTAGACAAAAGAAACAGCAATTAAAAGTCATAGTCATGTTAGGTTTAATTTTCGTTTTCACTCTGTAGTGGCATGCCCTCGGAAGAGAAGAACAAGCGAAATACTATGAGCTGGCACGTAGAGAGAGGCAGCTGCATATGCAGCTTTACCCTGATTGGTCTAGCAGGGCGAATACAACTCGCGGCAAGAAGAGGAAACGAAAGCAAGAAACAAACGATGGAGGTACAACACCCCACCCTCCCTATAATTGCGCAATTTGCTCTTTTAGCTTGTTTGACGGTTTCGTTATTCTTTATTGTTATTATACTACATTTATTATCTACTGTTTATCATTTTTTTATTATTACTATATTTTCTCTACTATTTTGAGGCATTGCTCCTGAACAAAACCTTTTACCTTAACCTCTCCCCATCCTCAAGCACGATAAATTGACTCTGTGATTTATATGTTGGACATTTTTGTTAAGATTAGTGACGGCTGGTAATTTTTTTTGTTTTTTTTTTTACTTTTTATCTTTGCCCAATCTGGATATTTTAACAATTTAATCTATTATTTTTATGTTTATTTTTGTCATGCTTTTGTTTTTTATGTCAAAACCGAGGATAAAAACAGAGTCAGTTACAATTATGGAAAATTTGCTTATTTTTAAAGGGGTGTTTGTTGGCTGTTTGCATGTTTAAATATTTTTATGAAATCTAAAAGCAATAAGAACTGAACCTTTTTACATTATTCTATATAATATCGTAATATTTTAACGATGAAAGCGAATTGGAATTGCAGTATGAAGTTGTATGGATGTTTGACTAATATGTTAGTTTTCAACCATTTTATCAGTTTAAATTAAAATAATGATTTATATTTAATCAAAAACTGTTGTTGTAATAAATACCAAAGTCATTCTGTAAACTCCAAACTGCAATCGATGCTCGAATGACCATGTTTATATTGTTCTTTCATTTTTACTATAATTTTTTTTTTTATGATAAAGGCTTTTGTGAACCCCAAATATTGCATGCCAATTTTATATTTTATTGGTATTATTTTCTTTTTTAATTAGCATGGCGCACTAACAGCATGAATTTTATACAAACTGTAAACAATGTTTATTGAAACATTGTTTAGTTTTATTTTTAAAATATAACAATTTAAGTGTAGGAAGTATTTTGTAATATTGTTTTAAAATTTTTAAAACCAGGTGCCAGTTAAACTAAATATAAAATTTATTTGTTTTGAATATTATAATATTGTCTATGCAAAGCCAAAATGGCCTATCTGCAAATTTTACTCTTTGGTTTTGTTGCATCTGAACATGAGATGTAACTAATAATTAATGTGAAATGATTAATCCACTTAGAGCAAATTACTAATTAGCAGCTACTTTAAGTCTGCAACCATAATTCGAACACAGTTGTCTCAGAAATTTTCAGATACACTTCTGTGGCATTGGATGGACATCTGTATTAAAGTAATCAATTTGATTTAAAGGAATTTAATAAATTATTTGTACTAATGTTATTATTTTAGATATATTTATTTCTTGTTCTGAACAGTGATTGAATTGTTGGTTGGTATTGATTTTAGTTAGATTATATCTAGTCAGAATTTTAACAAGGCTGTATGTAAAGATCAATCATTTTGGTGATCCCAAAGCAGCTATCGATTAGGTTAGTCTTTTCTTTAACAGTTGTGACAGTTCATATAAATCTATGAAGTCCTACCACTTCTCCTTCCCCTTAAGAGATTGGAGGGAAGAGGGGCTGTTAAATAGGGGATTGGAACCTTATTTTTAAACTATTCTTTCTTAGAAGACTATGTGATCTAATGGATTATTAGGCTAATGGCCATTACTCACTGTATGGTTGGTCTAGGAAGGATCTACCAAACTTGGCCTCCCATCCTGACAACAACCACTAGTTTTATGATTTATAGGAAATGGAGGTTTATAAGAAAATTTATTGTATATATTCAGGGTCCATCCAACTTGCTACCTTTGTGTATTTATATATTAATTATATATTATTAAACATGTCTTTTTTAAAAGATGTTTACCCAGAGATATTTTTAGTTATATAACAATTTATATTTGGTTATTAATATACATATACTGAGAGGTGATGGAAGTAACCATATAATAAATTTATGTTTTTCTATAGAATCCCGAAGTATATTGATATTCTTCCATCAAAACAATCCATGATTCTCACTATGATTTTAGTAAGAATTTACATCTTACAATCTCTTTATACCTTTACACTTCTCGTGTCCTTTTGATGTTCAATAAGGTTAAAGTAAATGTATTATGTTATTATCATGTATTACATGGTGGTTAGTTTTTTCCCCTCTCAGTTAATAATTTATTTATATCATGGCTGTAGAAACAACATGACTATCTCTATTTCATAAAATTTTCAGGAGAATAAAAAAATATCTATAAATGTACATATATCCCTGTGTAAAATATATATAGTTTTTATTTTTCTTTGTTAAATTAATTTGAATTTTGTTAAAATTTTATTGTCTTCTGATTTATCATTTTTTTATAAAAAGGTGAGCGAATCTCAATTTCCTTAAAAATTGAGGTGTATCATGTTGTTTTTACACTGATAATATACTGTATTTTTATAGTAATTGTGGTTTTGCCATAAATACATTAAATTTAAAAACAAATTTGATCCTTTTTTTCTCAACTTCAAAACCTTCCTTGAGAAAAAAAAGGATCAAATTTGTTTTTAAATAAACTAAACCACTCTCAAACAAGAATATATTAATAAAAATTAATCTAATTAAATTTAAGTTTTTCATATGATATAAAATGTGGCAAACCACACACCACTGTTAGTCAAGAATTGATTGATTTACTCTTATTATCTTCTTTTATATTTAAAATTCAAAAAAATTATTCTTTTATACACATTCTGGCACCTGGTTGTATTATTAAAAAAATTCCATTTTTTGTTTTAATGATTGAAATTTTCTATGAAACTTGTAGGTAATTCTATGAAAAAGTGCCGAGCAAGGTATGGACTGGATCAGCAGAGTCAGTGGTGTAAGCCTTGCAGGTAAATAGATATTTTCAATTTTTTTTTTCTTAACATAAAAAATTTCTTCAAACAACCAACATAACCATGTATGAACGATGGTGTGAATGAGATTATAAAATGAAGCTAGTAAATAAATATTTTAATTTTGAAAGTATTGGTCTTTCCTACTTTCTTCTGTTTCAATGAGAATTTTATTTTGTGTTATTTAAAGAGTTCATTAAATAGAAGGATTGTACTTTTGGTTTATAAGATTTCCCAATGTTTAAATTTGTTGATACAAACAGAATTAGAATTATTGACCTTTTATTATCACTTTTTAGTCTGTCGAGATATATTATTATTACCGGAAACTATTTGTATTGCATATTTAATAAATCAATATGAATAATAAAATTCTTTAAATTTTGATTTTTTTTAATCATGCGTAAATATGTTGTGTACACAGTCCAACAGCTTATTATATGTGTGTATTATCTATTATGCCATTGACATATGTATTAGTTAATTTTTTTTTTTTAACTCTTTGAATCGTTGATGATAACACTGATTAATGCTAATTGATGTGATCAATGCTAAAACTTAATTTTGTATTTGGTCATTTGGATGTATTAGGTCATTATTTATTCTGATATTTGTACTGATGCCATAGAATATTGGCTAGTGCCTCCAACTGTTTACTATGGTGATACGAATTACTAGGACTCCCAAAGATTTTTTTTTAATGCATTAGTTATGCCTGGAATCATGGTCATCGCTCAACCTTTAGTTTGTTGTTCGAACATAAGTTTTAGGTAATAACATTTGATAACCAGACACTTCATTCTTACAATATACTAATCAAAGTTTCACCTGAATGAGAGAAATTAAAGTAGTTCATATTTCATTTTAAATTTATACCTTATAATGACAAGGTTTCATAATCAATTACTGTTTTAGTAATTCTATGATTTAGTAATTTAATAACTGTGTGAGTAGAGTGGGCTAGGTGTGAATATCTCAATGGTAATTATTAGGAATTAATTCTGAGGACTTTGTTTTTTTTAATGTTGAATATGTTTTTCAATCTTCAAGGACTGTGAGCACAGAATACATTGTCCAAAACATAGTTCTAGGGGTAATATAAATTATCTTGTTTCCTGGTGGTCGTGTATGTTTTTATTTTTTTCTTCCTCTCCTTTTGGTATGAACAAAAAGGACTTTTTTTGTAGTGTTTAAACACTGTTCTTATTTTGAAAGCTTGTTTTATGTAGGTAGTTATTTAAGTAAAGGGCACACGTATATGTGTAAATAATTTCAATAATTTATATATGTGATTTTGTTTTATGTTCTAAATGTAATATTGCTTTTCATATGTATGCCTGAGTATGTTTGATTATCCTTAATGTATTTATTTTAATGTTAAAGATATATTATACTTGTAAGATATTAAATGAGCTTGAAGATAAAACTACTAGCTAGATGTGTGATTATGATTGATCTGGTTTCCGGCAGCCCGGAGCTAGGCGGGCAGGGGCTTGGCCCCGCTGCACTCGTCCACGCTGGCTTTGGAGCAGCCAACAATGCTTCCTCCCCGCAAGAACCAACTTATGTTAACCTCTAGGACACGATCACTCTCGGGGATCCGTTTGTGAGTCCGTGGATATTTGATGGATGGATTGATGTCGTGTTTCTGCTTGTTGTTTTATTTTCTATTTTTTTTGTGGTTGTTTTTTATCCTTTATTTTTATCTATACAAATACTTCTTCTTAAACGTAACACATTGTGTGCTGTGAATGAGTTAACAGCCACTCATTTTTTTTTTCATTTCTTTTTTTTTTTTAATTTTAGTATTATGAAGTGAACCTTACGCTTTTCTATTATGCACGAGCCAATACCTTTATCTTTTCTTTGTTTGTAACTTTTAATATTTTAAAAACCTTATCAATTGCTTATTTATTTGTTTTTTTTTTAGGTTTGTGAGTGTTTTTAGTCATTTTTAGCCTTGTAAAATTAGTTACAATTTTTATTATGTTCGCTTTGTCCTACTGCACTGTAGTTCAAGTAATGTTATAGCTCTGTAAAACTAGCAAGTGTGTTTGTGAGATTTAAGTATTAATTTATTTCGATATTAAAATAAGAAAATTTGCGACTTTTTAACACTATTGTTGTAATTAATGTTTATTTTTATATCTTATTTGATTAAAACCTTCTGCCCGACATAACTATCCTCCTCTAGTTTACTTTTGAAAAATAATTGGACCTATAAAATTAAACACAATCTTTTTACTTTCAATTGAGATAATTAATATTTAAAATAAAGGAATAAAAATTATCATATTAATCAGACATACCCATTGTTTTATTAAAAAGTGTTTGAGACTATTATAGACAAATGTTTGGACTACCATATTTATTAGTCAATAGATAAATTAGGAAATCGCTCAACTATATTTAATTTTAATCAAACTAATTTATAATATTCTAAGATAAAGATTGTTTCTTAGTATTTATACATACTTTATAAATGGCAATCCTTATCATTTTATACGTGATAAATTTATTATGAAAATTTGTAACATCCTTCATATTAGTCATTAAACCTAAAAAGTGTAGGAATAATAAAAACAAATTTATTTATCTTGTCTCATTGTGGTTATCATCTCAGAACGAGTGACACATGGGATCTGACAGTTTTTGTTTTTGTGGTTAAGCTTGAAGTATTATGAAAATAATTAACTGCTTGCATATGCTGCTTCAAAAACCAATATAAAGGTTACAAGGTATTAAGCTTGACCAGTAACCATACTGTTTCATATTTACTTGTAAGATAAAATCAACCTGAAGGTTACACGGTACATAGATTTTCAACCAATTACATTTCCATTGCGCCCTTACTGTTGATTGAAATAGTTAAAAGTATCTTTAAGTTAGTTTGGGCTTTTATAATAGTTGCTTGGTTCTGCTAAGTAACCCTAATATAATTAAATAAGCTTAGTATCACTTTTAGCTAAGAATTTGTCCCGTTCTGTTATAGTACTTTTGCAGTTAAATGTGTTAATATGTTGAAACACTCTTTTTCATAAAGCATTAAATATTTTAGAATTAAAAAATAGTTCTGCAATTTTTTTCTGTAAATAAGTAATATATATCCGTATGTTTAATTAATTAATGATGATCCAGAATAGCTTATCTATAGATCTCCAACATACTACCATAATAACTTGTTACTTGCTGCTATCTATATATTCAATGTTAGATAATGTTTTCATCATTGGTAAACAGTTTTATTAACTCAAACCATAACTAATCCAAACCAACCTCTCTATAATATTATTACTTTAGGGATTATTCTTATTACAAATAAAATATACACAGTTGTTCTTTGTCTGGTCTCCATTAATAAAGGCCAATTGTAGGGACTTTCTCATGAACTAATAGAAGTGGACAGTTACAATCAATTCTGTTTTTGATTATTTTAATTACTACATATATTGCAGTCAAAGAAGTGTAGAAACTTCTAGCAAAAACAAATTACACCTAACTAGTGTATATTAAAATTACAAGATCAACACCAGCAGGATATCTAAAAATATCTTGAATGACTGTTTTTAATCCCGCCTCAATTAGCAAGTTTAAGGATAGGTATGTTGCAGGATCAGATCTGGTAATCTGGATAATTATCTAATTAACAAGATAACTTGAAAACTTAATTATGTGGCTAAAAGTTATATATTTTTTTCTATTTTGGTGATTCTTGTACTATGTACTGAATGTATTCTTGATCTGTTTCCTACTGTATTCCCTTAAATGGTTATTAATATTTTAAAATTTTAATCTATACCAAATGAGCAAGAAGAATCATTGTTTACTTTTAGAACGATAATACTTAACCTTCATCTGTTAGCATTCATAAAATGCTGCATTGGTATTTTTTCTTTCCTCTGATTCCAGTTTTTATGAGGTAGATAGGTATGAGGAGCTTGCAGCACTTGAGAAGAAGTATGTTGAAACTGATAGGACATTTCAAATAAATTATTGAACCTTGTTGTATTAATGCTAACCATGAAAATTATACAACTAGGTAGAAAAATATAATTATAAAAGATCATTTTATTCTTTGCTGTCGTAAACCTATCTTCAGTACTAATATTGAGTAAATTTACTATTAAATGCAATTCACTTGAATTTTTCAATATTTGTTCTCATTATTTGCTATAAAAGTTCTCTATTGAGAAAATTGAGCTTTATAATATTTCATTATAAATCAAGAAACATTTAAAAATTAAAAATTATTGTAAATAATTATTGCTTATTTATTTAATATATTATTTAAAAGATATATTGTTTAGTCATTATTTATCTTAAAATTAAAATATTTTATGTTAATGAAACCATTTCAGTTTTCAGTCTTGTGATTGATTCTAATTTACTATGATAATAGAAAAGTCTTACACATTATCTTGCACTGTAATTTTTTTTTTTTCATAAAAATGAAGGAAAACTAATCTTAAAATAATAAATCTAAGTTATAGCTTTATTGTTTACAGGCGTAAAAAGAAATGCATACGGTACAAGGAGTGTGGGGACGACGGTACTGCCTCTGAAGATAACCTTGGAAGTGTGGACAGCATTGGGGATTCTAGAGCGTCACCAGACTGTGATGGGGAATCATACCAACAGAGTAGTAGTTCCAGCCCTGGAGGCCTCTCTGGCCTGTCCAGTTTGACCAGTCCAGGACTACTGGCCAGCCCAGGCGGCAGCCTCCACTCACCATCGGTCAGTTTGGCAAGTCCTTCGCTCCAGTCACCCTTGACACCTGGAGACTACGACATCAAACCTCCAAGACCGGTCGGGGCCAACCCACATGATGCCAACAACCCTCTGTCAGTGAACCAGCTGACCGGCAAGTGTATCAAGGCAGGATCACCGACTCACCACCAGCAACCTCAGGCCAAGGAGGCCAGGACAGTGATTAGTGTCCCGTAGCGATTGTCCCAAGGGCGGAAGCCCTGTGTCTCGCTCATGGCTCTTTGCTCCAGTTACCCCGACTTCTTATCATCTTTCAGCTAGCCCCTGTTTAAGGTCAATGGTACAATGACTGCCTTTTAAATTCATAAATTTTACATATTTCGAAAAGTTAATATATTGAATTTTGGTTACTTATCTTGAATTTAAAAACCAATTCAGTAGAATAAATTAATTTTGAACATAGATATTTTTTAATCCTATCATTTTCTTCATTAATTTCTTAAAATCAATTTATTAAGAATAGCTTTATTATGTAAATATGTATTTTCTTTTTTTAACAAAATACCCAGGTTTCTTTCATTTTATGGGTATTTGAATAGTAAAACTTCCTTTATATTTTATAATTTCTTTAGGATAGTAAAAGGTAGTCATGTTACCACTTCATTTCATAGAATTATACTCTTTCAAAAAAACATATCTTCATTTATTTCTTCAGTAGTAATTTGTTTCTATTGATATTAATAGATTTGTGTTGATCTTTTATTTTCGTTTTAGAATTTGATGCAACATTCCAACACTTTTCTATTAAAATATAAATCGAAAAATATGATAAAGATAAGCAGATACAAAAGAGCTGTGAGAGTGAGACACAAAAGACTTCTTTTTTTCAAATGTGATTTTCGTTATTAATGCGTAAGAATAAGAGAGAAGTGAGTTTTAATACAAATAATATCTTGTATGAAAAACGGACGTGCTTCATTGTGTATAATATAGGAGTAAGTGCAATTTGTAGTTTATGTGTCAAAAGTGTTGAGTGTTTATCATTATAGTTTAATAAAAGATAAAATTGTTTTGTTATTATTATTTTTTTTTATATATGTATAAAATGAGTCAAGCTAACAGAATACTCAGGACAACTTGTGAAAAATGACCAGGCGAAATGATTATTTTTTATTATTAATCATGATTTGATTTTAATCAAGTGTTTCTTGTGAAAAATAAGAATTATTCCTTCTTTCCTTTTTTTTTTTTTTTTTTTTTTACATTTTTTTTCTTTCTGGTAATTATGACAATTAAGACACCATAAGATAAAGTAAAATAAACATATAAAACTTCAGGTTTTCCTTTTAAACATTTTATTCTATCTAATGTTCTGAAAAATCTCGCCCATTTAGTGTTAGTTAGGGATTAAAACAAGAAAGAGTTAAAACCGAAATGATATATTTTTTCAGAAGTTTAGTTTACCTATATTATTTAGGTCAAATGAGCTCAAATTAAAAAAATTGGTAATATTATTTAAAAATTTTTAGAAGAATAAACAAAGTTTTATTGATAAAAAGTTCACTTGATTAAGTGAGTATAATGGTGGATTACTGTTTAGGTCCCTAAGTTTTAGAATCTTAATACTAAAACATATTTGTTTTGCCCCTGAAAATTTGTCATTTAGTTAAAATTTTAATTTTTTAATTAATAGTTAGCAATCCTGTGTCATAATTACCATTTTTAATTATAATTTTCGTTATTCACTTTTTTACAAGTTAAGATCTCTTAAATATTATTATGTTCCTTTGTGCCACATTTAGTTTACATAGTTAAGTATTGTCATTTTTAGATATGGTAGCAATATAAATCTAATTCAACACATAAAGTTTCATCATAAAGCCTATTAAATACAATCAACTAATTGTGATAACGATCGATTTGAATAAATCTATCCCGAAACAATATTTTTAAATCATAAAATTAATTGTTTCCTAAATCCATTCCTGAAAGTGGGAATTACAAAAAGAAACAATGTTTCATTAAATTTTGAATACCAGGAACAAGTATATTAAATTCAGTTACTAATTTTTTCCTGACTTTTATTTTTCTATATTTTCTTGCCTAGTCAGGTTTAAAAAGCAATAATTTCAAATTTTGCAGCCAATAAAACCTATTTATATTGTAATTATTAAGTAAATACAAGTATATACTTGAATAACTAAGGAATCAACGTATCTAACTAACTATAGCTTCATATGTAGATTTTCAGATTTAGAAAAAATAAAAATTAATTCATAAACATGCATCTAGCCAACGAAGTTCAAATCCAAGTCTCAATATATTTTTGGATAAAAGTGTACAGAAAAGATTAAAGAACTGTTGGCTTTTATTTATTTTTATTTTTTTTATTGCATTGTTATTTTTGGCTTTATGATATTTACTTGTGAAAAGACTGTTAAAAGATTAAGATTAAATAAGTGGGAATTACAAAAAGAAAAAAAAAATTAATAAAAATCTTTTGTGTAAACAAAACTTTTATCATTATATATATTTTTTTTAAGTTTTAAGGTTTGTTAGGAGATTATCAGACACAATACAAGCCGAATATACAGGTGCTTTTTCTGTGTGTCCTGTTATAAACTGTTAGTTATTGTTATAAAATGAAAATATGTTATAGAAAAAATTAGTCTTGTCATTTTGACCATTGTAAGTATTTGTAGAAAGTGTATAGAAAGATTTGTCTCTCATCGATTTTAAAAGTGCCAACAACATTGATTAGGAGGTAGTGTTTAAGAATAAGGCCCCAAAAACCTTTATTACGTCCTAATTAACTTATTCTTATCTATTGTATTTCCGCAATGGATATTTTATATGTGATTTGTTTTTAAAATTACATTTTAAAATTTCTTTCTTTTATCTGTCGTAAGAAGTTTTGTAACATTTTAAGAGAAAATTGTTTTAAATTGGGGAGTATTGAACTTCCTAAAATGTATTTGTAAGTAGTTTTATGTTAAATAACATTGTACAAAACCATTTACTTTTATGTTATACTGTACAGCATAATACAAGATTTTTATTTAGTTACTTTTATTTATGTGTTTATACGAGATACGAAATGTTATATATATATTTTATTGTAAATTTGATTAGAGAAAAGTTTGTTTTTAGATTGTCAATTTTTTATTATCATTATCATGGAGAGAACTGTGTAAAATTGGGCATGCTTTAAAAGCTAAATGTGTTCTGGAAAGATTTGAGATATATATAAAAAAATAATTTCTTACCGACCTAATGTTTCATAAATAGATATTTTTATCATTTCATTCACAATAGTTGTTTAAAAAATTTAATAATGCTTGTATCAAGTCTCTTTACTGAGATTGAAAATACATATATTTGATTGTCTTCTTTACTTGATATGAATCACAATAGTAGTGTATTTTAATTTATCAAATAAAATTTTAAATTAATAATATTGGTATAATTAAAAAAATCAGTGTTGTCACAATTCTTGTATTATAACCAACCTTAATACAATTGAACTATAATTTGTTGTATAAGTAAACATCAACATAAATTTAATGTTGTTTTGGTATATTTGTTATTCCTCCCAGCCATTATAGTACCTTATAAATATAAATTTAATGACTAGTAATTAAACATATTTTATTTGCTATGCCAAGTTTACATCAGTAACAAGTTTATGACTGTGGTTTACTTTTAGTTTGGTTATTTACTAACTCATAATACTTTATTTTTTTAACTTTCTGGACATATATTAAAATGTATACTATAATTTTTAAAAAATAAGTGTATATCTTGTGTGTCCACTTGCACAACAAAATTTGCAAAATTTCCCTTACTGCTGTCGAGTTGTTTTACTGTATCTTGGCTAATATTGGCCAGATAATTTTTTTTTTTTTAATTTATCCTATTAGACAATTTGATTACATTACAAATTATTATTTAGAATATTCTGGGAGATGTATAATTTTGGATTTAAGTTGCAAAATTTAAACTGGTTTCCTTCGAAACCTGTGCAAAATACTATTAAAAACATGGATGTGATATTCAATTAATTCTTTATCGTTAATATTACTGGTTCAATTTAGACAATTTTTTGTTTTGCTGAGAACTTTTTTATCTCTCAAATGATGAAATTTATAATTTACCATAAAGAGTTATACTTTTTGCGTTATTGGAAAATAAAATTTATTTTTCGTCACAACTTGTTTTCCCACTTTGTTTCAGTTTTGAAAACTTAATGGGCTTTAAGTAAAAGAGTTTGAGCAAGATTCATCAGTCATTTTTGTCTTTATGGTACTACTGTCTACAGAAATTTTGTTTTTTGGTTATTTCAATGCAGGTTTTGTGCACTATTTACCTGATTTGTTATACAGGCATCGGAGATGGGCTAAAACCAATAATACAACTAAGTCGGTCCATTTGTTCAAGTAATCCTGCCCCAGACAGACAAATCAATAGCCAAAAATGTGTTTCTTGGCATTGAATATATAAATTTGTTCAAAACTACCCATCGAAAATTTGTCCTGGTTACAATATTTACCTTACCTTGATGAAATTTGGCATTCAATTGTCAATAATACTACATTCAGTTATCAGTTGGATAAACAGCCATTGAACTTGGTAATTACCATAGAAGGTTTTCCTCATTTTCACCTTGATAATGAGTATTTGATATCTGTTTGCTTTATAATTTTTTTTTTAAGATTAAGCAATATTACAAAATTTATTACTAAGGTCCTTATTACTTTATAAAATGATACAATCATCATTAGAAGAATGATTTTGATACAAAACCAATTCATCTTATGTTAACTTTGAGATGTAGAGGGGAGGAGGAGAGGATATAGTTGAAAATGATAATTTGCATGATATAAGTATTACCAAAAAAAAATGCCCAAGAAAAATATAAAAATAGGGATACCCTGCCAAATACTATGTGAAGGAGGTGGCATGCAGGTGATGCCCGGAGACTGGGCACAAAGTTAAGGAGTGCCTTGAAAAGAAGAAGGGTGAATTCGTGGAGCACGGGCTGGGGTTCAGTCCACACAGATTCCAGAGGTAGACTGCTAGAGGAGAGCATGGCGAGGTGGCAACTCGTCGTTATGAACGAGCCCTCTGGAAGAAGAGGAAGTTGACCCAGACTGAGACCATGAGGGCTGAACCAGGCTAGTATACTGCAGGAGGCACCAGGGTGGGTGCAGTGGACAATGTGCATTCCCATCAGTAAGGCGCTCAACACGCTGGGCTGCACCACAGTTAAAATTGTTCCCTATAATAATTAAAAGGAACCCCCTAACATTATTATTGTAATAATAATTTTGTAAAATAAAATTGTTGATTTTCGGGAGCAGTGGCATGCACAAACCCCAGCGCACTACACCACTGCTGCCACACCCCGTATGACAGAAATGGCAAGGGAGGGGGATTAAAAAAAAAAAAAGCGGTGTTGTATTCTGTATTCTTTGAAGAAGGATCCTCAATGCAAATATTTTATCTGTGGTTGATTTCCCTCTCATCAAACCACGATAGATTCCTACCTCTATTTCTGTGTAGGGAAGACCCGATTCTAAAGCTTTATCTAGTCTCAGGGTAAATTCTTCTTTGTCTGATTCTCTTAGTTTCTCCGGGTATTTTTTCTTTCCAATAGAGCCCCTTTAGTTTTTTGAGCATTACTTAATGGGTATATAATACTTTGGCTTGAATGGGTGATTAAACCAGATAGTGATTGCTAACAACATTAGCTTCATTAAAATTCCTCACTGCCATGAGACTATTTTTGTCTCTTGACAAGATTATGGTTGTCAAGTTGGTATGTCTAATTAATTAGTTCTGATTCCAATTGAATATGTGAGGTTCTCTAAACCAGAAGGTCTTGACAATGTGTGTTCAGTAGGTTAGATAGCTTGTGAGGAGATGAATTGGCAGGATGAGTTTTACGAGAACCAGCCATAAATCATCGCAGGATAGAAACTTAGCTGCCCTACAGGAACTAGCTGTAGGTACATGCAAAAGGAAGACAAGGTTTAGGAAGGAGATATCCAGAGAAGGCAGAGTGAAATAAAAGTCCAATGTACTTCTCCAAAATAGCACTAGAATTTATGTATCCACTATGTACATTATTACTCCCTGTTTTATTAGGGGAGTTGGGATATCTTGAAGTAGAAATCCACTCTTTGATTTGGCCAGTTTAGTTAACTCTCTGAGTTATTGTGAGATGCTATTTGTAAGACGTTAGCTTTTAGTGGATCAGAAGATTCTATTGTAATCTTTAATGATTCAAATAATAAATTTAAAAATATACTAATATAATAAATGGTTGTATAGAAGTCAAGGTAAATTGGTGACAAGAAACATGTACATATATCAATCAATATACGATATATGGGTGATGACTGTAATAGTTACAATATTAAACAGCAGATAGTGGTGTCACTACATGGTCAATCTGGGTGCTAATGTTGTCTGGTGTAATCCACCTCACTTTATAGCTTTTTTTACGATCAAACATAGTGCTATCTACCATCATATCCTGGGTAATGGTATATGGCCAAATTCACCAGCCTTGTCCCATTATCATTATATTCTGGAAGCGAACTATACCTTCTGACTATAGACAAATAAGCGGGTTTACTTTCAACCTGGGCATGAAGGTCACCAAGAATTATCTTCATGGCGTGAAGATTCTGCAAGCACCCTTTCTAATTTGGAACTGAAATCATCCTGCTCATCTGCCACTTCTGTCTGCGTATGAACTGAAACCAAGGAATTAATTCTAAATTTTCCCCTTGTCAAGGTAGTTGTGTTAAATAACCTGACTCCAATTGACCAGAAGGCCTTGACAATGCGTGTTTTAAATAGGTAAGGTAGTTGATTAGGATGGTAACCTCGTCCTATAGGGTACTATTCATATAGGTAAGAAGGAGAAATACAAGCCCAGAGGGTAGCCAGCTGCCAGGTCTTGCAAGAAGGTAACTTTGTTTTACCGGGTACTATTCCTGTAGATCGGAGGGATTTGTAAGCCCTGAGGGTAACCAGCCGCCGGGTCCTTCGACAGGATAAAAGGTAAGGGAAACAGGGGAAATCCAGAGAAGGCAGAAAAATAAAAGACAATATATATTTACAAAAATTTAGCACTAGAATGTACACTGATCCACTATGTAAATTGTAACCTTCTGCCTCCTTAGGAGGTGTTTTTAGATTCTTTTAAACACCATCGAGAGGTGATACGTTAGCTAATACATTAGCTTCCAGTGGATCAGAAGATTCTATTGGAATCTTTATTAATTTAATTGATACATTCATATATTACAATGAATAGTATAAATATTAATATGCGGCGTTTGCTTGTCGCTAGTAGTAGTTCCCGTGTTAGCTGGTCTGTTGCGTCATGCCAGGTCAAGCGGTTTCAGCGGCTGTAATATTTACAGTCTAGACCAGCAGGCAGCGTGACGCTACACTCTGATTCTCAGCTTGCACAAACTACGAATAACAGCTTTGAATTCCATGACATATTTTCACTCACCACAAAACCTACTCCAAAGATATGCTGGTTGTGGTGGCAGATATAGTATATTGTATCACCTCTCCACTTCCAGATTCCAGAGCCTAATCATCTAGCTAGATAATAATAGTTCTAATTAGAGCCTGTAGAGGCCAGAAAAGTATTTCTAAAGTCTTATAGAATTAATAAGAAACTTTACAAGACCTTAATGTGCTATCATCTTGTGGCGAAAGCTTATATAGTTTTATTAATTACCAGAACCTGCAGTTAAACTACCTACCTGCCTCAGCTGTGAGCTCCTACTGTTTCCTGCTCTACTAATACAAAACAACATTTCTCGTCAGAACCTGACTTAAAAAGCAAATAACGACCCAAAATGTAACTATAAAATTTTTAAACTAGAGTTAGTTAATAGAGAAAGTTAACATAAATCAAATTTGGTGATGCAACGGGCCTGAAACGTTGACATTGTCATAAGCAAGAATGCTTGCTAACCTTTATTCTTGACGACGATGTTATTTAGTTGGAAAACCTAGCATAAAAATAAGAATTACTCCAAAATATGAAATGTTATGGTTCCGGCTATCACACTGTTCATTGGAACAATTATTGACAATTAAGTGTCTCTTTCGTTCGATTCTTGACCTTTGTTGAAAGAACCACATTAAAAAGTCAAATAAGAATTGACTACCCTCTCATCTTAAGAGTATGATTCCTCATGACATTTTCGTTACGATAATAGTAGGTCCAATAATTCCTGTTGCTGCTTATAGCCTTTCACGAACACCTGGGCCCTGTTTCATAATGAAAGCTAATAGTATTAGTTGATAGTACAAGTGTAGAAACTAGTGTGGTAATAATACTAATACTTTTTTTTTCATGATAGGAATCACTATTATGATACAGGAATTAAAAAATACTAAAATACAAGTTAATATCCTACAAGTCTATGTAATTGGATTAAGATAAACCTACAGGACTAACAGCATTATTTCTACTTTATTATGAAACAGGTCCCAGGAGTAATCTTTCTCTATTTCCTATGACGATGATCCCTATGATCCTGTCCTTTTGATTTTCTCCAGAATTCTGAACATTATTAAAAAAAACAAACTTTTCTAAAATTCTTTCAACAACCTAATAATTATGAATCAAAAATGCCATTATACCCCCATACAGAGTTAGCCGGTACATTACCTAGTTACATATTCCACTATTATTATTCTACAAGATTGTATAATTAAAATCATTTAAATAAACCAATACATCTAAATTTCTCACAGTAAAAGAAACAAAACAAAAATGCTACTACATATTTACCAATTCAAGACAAACAAAAACTACACATCCTATTGAGAGGTTAAGTATCCAGCTCTAATTATGAGATTTTTGATTACATAAATAAATAACAGCTCAAGGTCCAAAAACAAATAAATACAAACAAACAACTTGAAGTTATATTGTTTAGTTTTAGTATGTATTTGGTTCTCTTGAAACGCTGGACACCTTAAAAAAATATATATATAAAATCCTCCAATGCCGTTACATCACAAGCTGGGCAAGGCTTCTTGTAAACAACTACCAAATTACAATTTTGAAACTTCTATAATCGTCGCCAATCTATTGGTCAAAGTAAAAGAATGTACAGAATAAATCAAGGTTATCAATTTAACATGTGTAAATAATCTTATATGTACAAATGGAACAATGCATAGAGGTAAGACATTATATTATCATGCCAGGCATTTATACTATTGTTATCATGCGTTGTTACGACGCAGGAAGATTAATATACACTTGGATGATGACGTCGAGAGAAAGACGTTTAGCACCTGCAGGTAAGGATGGCGGTAGACTTTCATACAATGGACAAGAAATAACTAAACGACTCACTATTCTAGTTAAGGAAACTGAAAAAAAAGAACTGTCCTAGCTGGAAAACTGTACGGTATTACTGATCTGCTAGTCATTAAAACGGCAATAATTAAAGAATTTTTAAACTATTTTTTTTAATAATGCAAATAAACAAGATCATTAAAATTATTATATGAAGTTTTTGAATCTTGATTCCACAGTAATCAATGCTAATTGTTACATTGAGGGGGGCCCGTAATTGTATGCCGTTCCAAAATAGTATTAATCATTAAACGGCAACAAAACATATTTGAGTATTACATCTCATGGTTAATTCCAATTTTATTTGGACCATGTAGACAACACGGCTTTGTATTTCCTAACCACATTTCTTTTTAAATTTGTTTACTAAATTAGTAGCTAAATGATTGTTGCATTAAAGTTGAAAAACGTTTTCGTAGTAGCATTAGATTTTAGTTAAGGACGTTAAAAAATCGCTTCATGTCAAATCTATATACTTTATTCAAAATCTTTTGCTACTTTAGGTGACAATATAGCAAGACATCCACCTCCAAGATACCAACCATTGGTACCAAGAAACGATTTAGCCACTGGCGATACATCTACAAATATACAAGAATGAAATCTTGGAGGTGAAATTTGATTTTTTCCGAAAAATCAAATAAAAGAATAGTACAGTGAGTACCCATGTAATTTTTTAACAAATTAAGAGTTGACAAATGTTGGGATAAGTGATTGCACACGAACCGAAAATTTGTCCGAAATCGACAGATGAGTAAACTGGACTTTGAAATTGAACCTTCTTATAATAAGAAGCATATGATTATTTTCATTATATATTAAACCCATTAATAAGTAAATTTGCTCCATAAAATATTTGCTTATTTTACTGTACAATGTTTTTGAGTTTTAAAATAAGTTATTTTATTTCATTAGAATAATTTAATTTAATCAGAAATAAATAAATTATTTCTTCAAATAATAGTGCTTGCATATTAATCCATAAATCACACATCCAAAATGAAAGGAGCATAAATAATTGTAAGACCGAGGACACAGGTTATGTTTTACATAGAAGCCCACAGGATATTTCCTCTTAAGTAGTGTTTCCCAAACTTTCGAAGTCTATAATTTGACTAACTTTTAATTTTTAAAAACTTTTATAATTTTCTCAACACTAACTCCCCCTTGTCTAAACAATTTACAAATACTTGGAATCCTCTCCTAACGGACAGCTACCAGCTAACACGGGAACTACTTACTACTGGCGACAAGCAAGCGCCGTATATTAATATTTATACTATTCATTGTAAATACCATAATTGTGACATATAACAACTACGTAAGTATTGTAATATATATCATTTGAATTAATAAAGATTCCAATAGAATCTTCTGATCCACATAATGATAACGTGTTGCACGTAATACCTCTCGATGGCATTTAATAGCCCAGAGACAATGCTATGGCAAATGGTATGGTATGCCAAAATTAGAAGGTGTAAAATCTCGCTTCACGAAAAACACCTCTTAAGGAGGCAGAGGATAACAACAGTTTACATAGTGGATCAGTATGTCCTATTTCTATATTTTTGGAAATGTATATTGTCTTTTATTCTCAGCTTTCTCTGGATTTCTCTTCCTTCCAACACCCATTATCCTAGCGTAGGGCCCGGCGGCTGGTTACTCTCCGGGATTACATACTTCGTCTTATCTCCAGGGACAGTACATGGATAGGACGAAGTTACCTTCCTGCAAGACCCGGCGGCTGGTTACCCTCTGGGATTGCATTCCTTCTTTGTACCTATAGAAACAGTACCCTATAGAACGAGGTTACCATCCTTCATGGTTGGCTCCCGTAAATCTCATCCTATCTATTCACCTCCTAATTAATTACCTTTCCTAAGTGAGCACGCATTCTCGAGGCCTTCTGGTCAAGAGTAGATAATATTATCTATTGAAGTCTGATCTTGCACAACCACCTCGACACTATAAAAAACCAAAATTTATTATTTACCCATGATTTCTTAGTCCGACTAAAGCCACGTTCGAGGCCAGCTTGATTCAATATACATTGGAAAATAATGAGGTGTAGATAGTTGACCGTAGATTAATGATTGGAGAAGTTTGTCGGGGGGTGCGGTCAGCAAAGAACAACATAAATAAACAAAACCCTATTTACTTATTTTATCCCGACGTTTCGACCTGAGTTTCAGGTCTTCATCAGGGCTATAGAACAAAAGAGATAACAACAACATTTAGAGAAACATACAATTGAAAAG
>NW_027104749.1:653604-663158 GCF_000696795.3 Halyomorpha halys
CTTTTCAATTGTATGTTTCTCTAAATGTTGTTGTTATCTCTTTTGTTCTATAGCCCTGATGAAGACCTGAAACTCAGGTCGAAACGTCGGGATAAAATAAGTAAATAGGGTTTTGTTTATTTATGTTGTTCTTTGCTGACCGCACCCCCCGACAAACTTCTCCAATACATTGGAAAATATTTGCTTCCAATGTCTGCCTCCATTTTTGGCCTATTCTTTTTTATTGTGTATTAGCAAAACCAAGTTTAGAAACTTGGGTCCTTTAAGTACTTTATTTACGCTGTATTTCTATTAACCTCGTTCTTCTCCTTTTAGCTTTATTTTTCCTATGAATGAGAATAGGGTTGTACTACCCCCTTTGTTCCACACTACCATTATCAGGCCCTGAACCAATCAATAAATGAATTTTTAATTGTCATTATTGGTAATAGAACTTGAAATGACTATTGCACGCCTGAAATCATCAACTTCTTTACTTCACGAAGTCATTGTGAAGAGACAATCAAGTCTAAGTTATAATTTAGCACTATCTCTTTGCTACCGGCTTCTTTGTTAGATAATGTTTCACGTGTTGTTTTGATACAATGAAAAAGGTTACGCAGTAGTTATAATATATTTCCATTCTTTTAGTGTGAAATTAGTTCTTCCCTGTGGTGATTAACTATTAGTAGAAATCTACTTCAGGATCATGGCTCAAGATGCTTGTATTGTGGAAAAAGTAGAAGCTTGTGATTCTCCTCTGGCACCAATAATTAGTAGAAAACTTAGTTTTTTTATATATGCCTAGTATGTAATAGATGTTATTCTTAAAACACTTTATTTTCCAGTTAATTTTGATCCTGGACATGATCTCTATAAGGAAACTGCAAAGTTACAGTGTGAAATGTATTTGGATTCCGAAAATCATCTAAATAGAAATCTCATTGTTAATAGACATGATCAGCAGTTTATTGGCAATTTACTTCCAGAAGAGGCCCCTGTGCTCCAGTCATTTATTCTTGTGAGGAACAGAAAAACTAATAAGGTATTGATCTTATAAAATTTTTTTTTTATTCAAGCTGTTAATAGATTGATGTAAAACTAGAATTTTATTTCAAATCTGGGTAACAGTTCCCAAGTACTGCTCCAATGTCATGGATGAGCATGTACTCACTCGTTTGAGGTCATGAGGGTTATAACATACTCTGTTATTATTACTTCTTTAATAGTGTCAGAGCTATCAACTTCTTCCCCAAAAGCTTAACTAATCATTTTCAGTGTAAGTCAAACCTAAATTTCCATTAGTTCAAACCACTTTATGGTGTCAGGTAACTAACAACAGTGTTCAAGTTTTCTCATTGTATGTATTAGAGTGCATGGCAACCTGCCAAGCTAGAGTGGTGGTTCGGAACAAGAGCCCCAACCTTTTTTCAAGAGTTAGTTGAGGACTGTATCATTATAATGGAGATCTCGTGTGTGTTATTTTTAGTGGTATCATTTTTTTGTTAATATGAATTCCTTTTGTACAGTTCTTACATCTGATTGTTTCTCTACTATTTTAATAAAATTTTAGTTTATCCATTCCACTGTGAATAGGTTGTTAGAGTTAAAATGTGATGGTAGGTATATGAAACCTTTATTCATTTAAAAAATTCTTCTTCTTTCTCTTCCTCCTTAGTGTCTTTCAGCGTGGAGGTGCCTCTGTCCAAACGGTTCCAACATCATATCTTGTCCTCTCATTTCTTATGCGATCCCTCCTAGTTCAGCCTGCCACTCTCAGCAGGTATCTCATTTCTATTGCAGTAACTCTGCTTATTTAGTGGTACCCAGCTTTCACTTCCATAAAGGAGGGTAGATAGGTATATAGCCTTGAAGATATGTACTTTAACATTCTTCTTCACCTCCCTTTTCCCTATAACTGTGTTGCAGAGGTGGTAGTATATTGCATTTGCCTTCTTTATCCTATTGGATATCTCCTGGTCTACCTTTCCATTCCTACTTATCACTGTTCCTAGGTAAGAGTACTTGTCCACTATTTCTATTGGTTCACCTTTGCAGAGTATTTCTATGTTTTCCTGTTTTTGGCCTGTATGCATTATTTTGCTTTTCCTTAAATTCCTTTTCTTTCCAGCTCAGCTTCCCATTCAGTTACAGCTTGTTGTAGGTTGTCTTTATTATCTGCTATAAGAACGGTGTCATCTGCAAATACCATTCATTACCTGGGCCAGTATTGTCCTCATGTTCCATTTGCCAATAGTAGTGCTTACTGTACTCGGTCTGCACATTTTCAGGATTTCATCCATGTGAAGGATCCCACCACTAGGGAGCGTGTCCCCCGGTTGGTGGATGGGGGATCCCTCCTAGGAGGGGTGGTCTGAATATAACGAATAAGGACCCATGGACCAACAGGTACCCAGTGCTGAGGGGTATAATCCGGCCACCCTTACTCCTGAGGAGACATAAATATTCGGGAGGCCAGTTGTCCCGAAGATACGGGGCCTCTTCTACTGGGCTAATCACCCATAGTTGAGTATAAATGATTCAGAGAAACTTAAATTGCCTTGGTCATTAGAAAAATTCAATGTTTGAAAATATTTTACATAGCACCTTCACCCACTCCCATACATAGAACCTTCTCTTCAATTATTCAATCGAAAAATGTTTAAATCTGAGAAGAATTTTTTTGCCGACTTTTTTTTTCAGAACTATTTGCATTTTTAATGACTGTAAATTAACAAAATGGTAGCAGGTGGGTAAAAATATTACAGTAGGGGTGATGGTAGCAGCGTGGTAACGGGCCTGTCTGCCAACCCATAGATTGCGAGTTCAAGCCCAGTTCTACCCGGAATTTTTTCAAGCAAAAAATTATGCATTTAAAAAAAAAATTATCCCCCGGGCATTTGTAAGGCCCGTTAGCCAATGGGTGGGAGTGACGGATCCACCCTATGAAAACCACGTCAGGAAACGCGCGCTGTATTACTAAAGTATATCGTGCGAGGTCTTGGACCTCCATGGTCTGTCGCGCCAATTAAGAAACAATAAAAATAAGTAAAGCAACCTCAAAATTAATTAAGGTTTAGTTGCTTAAGAGATGATGGAATTTTTAAAAATCAGTTTTGTAATTTTAGGGGGCTCTTAAACATTATTTAAAAAAAAAAATTTACAATTGCTGTAGCCTCTAGTGTAAGTAATTGAAATGAAAATATACTAAATAATACTTATACAATGTTATTGTACAGTTAATTTTCTAATGATAGATTTAATAATTTTCTACCGAACATATTTATGTATAAAATAATATCATCCTTTATCACGGTTTTGTCAAATAAACTCTCTTATAAAAAGAGAATTTGAACTAATATTTTTTTTGTGAAATATCTCTGTTATTTAAGGAATGTATTGCAAGATGAAAATAAATTCCCAACAGTTCTGAATAAGTTATATTTTGAGTATTATATCCTTCTTTTTTTCCCCTTTACTATATAGTTATAGATCTTCCTGTATAAGACTTTTTGTAGCCCAATAAAACCTGTTAAATTTCGTTAACCCATTAACATAATTAAGTTATTGAATCTGCTTCCAATGGTATGACTTTTTGTTAATCATTATTTCCCTGATTAATTGACATTTATGTTAGCTGCGACATTCCTGCGTGTTGTACAATAATGTTATAAAGCGTAAAGTCTTCCTCACTAAACGGTGTATTTAGCACAAAAACAGTTAGGATTGATAGTTTCTGAAATTGGCATGGTCAAACAAACAAACTCTTCGACTTTATATATTAGCTACAGCTATATATATATTGTGAGACAGAAAGACTGTATCATAGGGTAACACTAGAGGAAGGAAACATGGGGAGATAGAGGAGGTTATGAGAGGTTGCTTGTTGAAACAGAAACAAGTAAAAAATTCTTTTAATGTTTTTTGTTTATTTCAATATTTGTATCTAGCTTCGGTGTGAAATTTGATTCTGAATATTATAAATAGTGAGATCAAGTGGTTGTGACTTTATTGTGAATGTTGTAACAGATGTTCTTCCAAAAGGTAGTCATTCCAATGAGTTATAGAGTAAAACTGACAGAGCTTCCTGGCATTCAATTTGCTTTCTGTAGAACTATGAGAAGGAGCCAAGGCTGTAATGTGTAGAATGGTGTTAGGGATGTTCCACTTGGCCCTGTTCAATGATTTTTGAAGGACCAGGATGTGGAAACCTAAGAAGGTGTTGTGGGCATGACTGAGCCAATCACGGAGAGCTGAAATGCCTCAGGCAGATTCAGAACAAAGAAGAAGACGAACCTGGTAGCTGTTATAGTAAGGGGGACAGCTAGTTTTGAGCTAACAGAGGTCCCTTAGAGTCTGTACAGTTGCTTGGGGTGACTACAGTTACCAGATAGTCTCGTAAATTTACTGGAGAGATCTAGACCTGGAGCAAAGCACTTCATATTGAAAGCAGAAGGCTTGAGCTTAGAGGGCAAGGAGAGTCCTAAAACATTCTATCCGAAATGTGAGGAATGGGGGCACTGAAGCACTGTCATCAATGAAAAGCTGAGCATTGCCATAAATGTGGCCAGATAGGCCATCGATTGGAGCAGTGTTCTAGTATTAAATGTCTTGGCTGCGGATTCGGGCCTTAGGAGCTTGGGCGCATTCGGCAACAGTTCAAGAAGGGGGATACTGATCAATACGAGAAGGTCTCAGAGTAACAGAGAAGTGAGGTGACACTCTCTGATATGAGAAAGTATGCTCCTTTAATAATTGAGATCCAGTTCAACAGTCAGAAACCAAGCACCTTAGTTGATGTTGGAGCCAATATCACCCATTTGAATGAATCCATTCCAGATGTTCCCATTGAATCGGCTGGTGGGAGTACCATCACAGGTGTAACTGGAGCTCAAAGGCCATTTGCTATAAATAATGTTTACTAATAAATTAAGCTTGTTATTATTTATTTTCTTAAATAAACTATTAGATCATACACATATCAGTAGATTTTATTATTGCTAATCCTTCTGGGAATCATGAAGATGATGGAGTTAAAATATGGTAAAGATTGGTTCTGTGTTTTTTGCATAAAAAATGGACTGTTCTTTTACATAATTGTATGATTTATTTTTTCAATTAATTATGCAGTTATTATTGTTGATGTACACAAATAAATGAGCTATGATTGTTTTCTATAAATGACAGATATACCCATTCTAAAGTTTTGGTCTTGTTGTCACTTTCTAATTTGTAACTTGATCTCTCTTTTTATTTATTATATATATATATGTATAGGGAAGAAATAAGATTGAATTTATTTTGATGCTAAAATAAATACTAATCTAATTGACCAATCCAGTCAGGTTGTTTGTGCTGTAACCAGTTCCTATCTTGTATTGTTTGGCCAACATTTGCAGAAGTTCTACTGACTCCATTGCCTGACCATCTTTTTTGAACTTATTAATTTTCTGGTCTTATGATAAAATAGAAATATGCAAATTAAAAGAAAGAATGTGTTCAAATCTAATTATGAAAAAATAATAATTATTGCAGCTCATTGCTCAAAATGTTGGTGTCAGTAACAATAATTATTGTGCTTAAATCTATTATTTCAATTATTTAATGACTATAATTAGTTATACTGATAATTGTAGGCTAGACTGGTTTTGGCACGATCTTGTAAATTAATAGACATTTCTAAAGAAGAAGAAATTAGCAGAAAAAGGAAAAAGACTAAAGCTTCTGAAAAATCACAAGAGCAGTTACCATCAGAAAAACAATCTGCTATGAATTTCCTTAGGCAGAATTTTGGTTCGAAAAAGTCCAAAAGAGCTTCAGAGATGGGACTACGTATTAATGTTGACTTATCAAGCAAAGAATCAGAAATAAAAGAAACTGTTTCTAGTAATTAATTTTTGTTTTATTTTTTCTATTATTTTTTAGATTAATTGAAATTTATTCTATTTATTCATTTTTTTTCTTTAGATATTGATATAAAATTGAATGAAATTAACAACGATGCTGATGGAAATGAAGAGTTACTTAAATTGATTCCTCCTTGTAATCGTGATGCTAAATTTGTCTCTGACATCTATGATAAAGATAATATTATTAATTCTGTCGAAAGAGAAACTCTCAAAGCTCAGGCTAAATTCCTCATTCAGAATGGTCTCACAGATAATGATGAAAAGTAAATCTTTTTTAAAATTTATTATTTAGCTAATTAAATAAGTTCATTTTAAATGTTATAAATATATATTTTTTTATTTCAGAACTTCATTTTTTATGTTTTCACATTACAAATCGTTAGAAGATACACCAGATATTGATAAAGTGATATTATTATTGTATGCAAATATTTTATTTAAATTTTACAACATGTCAGCTGGGGATTTAAGGAAAAAGGATTTGTTTAAACTCATCCATCCCTCTTCGCGCCCTGTTGCCATGAGGGTTTTAAGTGATTTTACTGTACTCACAAAATCAGGAAGGTATGTAATTTTGATTTTAAATATATTTTAGCAAAGTATAAGCAATTAAGCCAATGAATTTCTTCTTTAATGAATGTCATGAAAATAATTTTATGTTTGAAATCAGGATAAAGTTTATTTTCACAATGCTTACCGTGTAAGCACCTTTAAAATGTCAACTCATTTATTCCACGATTATTGTAATATTCCCTAGTTTATAGTTATTACCATACTCACTGCTGACTAGGAGATAATTCACATTTGTCTTCCTAAGAATGTCAACTAGATGTTATTTCATTGTGTTTTTTAACTCATCATGTTTCAAAATATATGTACGAATTTCATTTTAGCTGCACAAATATGAAAAATTTAAAAAATGCTAGCTAACTCATAGCTCTTAGGAAAAAAATGTAAAATTTATTTTGTTGTTGGGAGTTAACATGTTAAATATTTGTGAAATTTGGAATATGAATTATAAATAATCAGATCTCTCTTGAATAAAGATTGTTATCAATAATGAGAATTTACAATTAAATTAGTGAACATATCATTTGTATTTAACTTGATGTGTATATATTATGGTTATATGTATATTTCCTTTTATTTTATAATTTGTCTTCCTTTTTACTAGCCAAATATAACTTTTAATGTTATAAGTAAAACACACTTACATTGCTTATTAGGAGGTTGATTCACTTTGCTTTCCTACGAATCATATTTGTAAGGGGAATAAATTCTCAAATTAACAATCAAGTAGGCCTTACTATATATTTACTAAGATTCTATTTAATTCCACTCTAGTAAATTATTTTAAAGAAACATTTAATTTTTTTTTTTTTAATTAACTCTTATGTATCTTAATGTTGTTATTATTACAGTTAATTTAATTTCTTTTTTAACAACAATAAATTCCAAATACAAAACCTAATATAATTTTTATAAAAATTATTTCATATAAACCTTTTTGTTTTAATTTAAGATTATAAAAAAGGCTAAGCACACACTGACACAGGTTAGTTTTACCTGAAATAATTATATCAAAATAAGTAATATATAATTGGAGAAGTTTGTCGGGGGGTGTGGTCAGCAAAGAACAACATAAATAAACAAAACCATATTTATTTATTTTATGCCGACGTTTCGACCTGAGTTTCAGGTCTTCAAACAAAACCATATTTATTTATTTTATCCCGATGTTTCGACCTGAGTTTCAGGTCTTCAAAACAAAACCATATTTATTTATTTTATGCCGACGTTTCAACCTTTGTTTCAGGTCTTCAAGTAATTATAAGTAATATATAGTTTTAGTTTTGAAAATGTGTCTTTTAAGACCAGAACATTGTTTTAATAAAGATAAAGAAATTTTAAGGTTTGATACAAAGACCTTTACCATCTCAAAATAAAACTGATATAAATTAATCCCTTATGGCAAAGGAAAACAACACCCTGTGATGAATCCAGAGTTTAGTGGAAGAAGCATTTTTTTCTTATGTTTGAAAGAAACATATTTGTTTTATGTTCATATGGATTTTTTGCAAACTAAAAAAGGTTTTGTTTCTAGTTATGTGTATCATTTTTAAAAGATAATTTAAATTTATCTTAAGTGCATGTACTTTTTAATTTTATTAATCATGATAAATACCAACCGAGGAGTTCAATTAAAATAATAATTAAATTGAGAAATCTACAAATAAAATAATCAATGATTTAATAAGGAATTAATAAACATAATTATCAAAATAAAAGAAAAATAATTAACTAAATCCATATATTTTATTGACTTGTATAACATGGTGATTAAACTGAGTAAGATAAGCTAATAATGTAAGAACAAAAATTAAGATAAAAGTAGAGTAATGAAGTAAGGAATCTTATTCCCTACTTGACTGTAAAGTAGGGAATTTTTTCCCTCCTGCTGGCACGATCTGTAGGAAAGTATAGTGGTAAGCATAACTCCACTCTACTTCTGCCCTTTTAATAAATTACTTTAATTAAAACACAATGAAATAGAAATAGCTTTTGTATCTTACTATTTAAAATATAGAGTACATATCATATTACATATAATTTTTCTTTATTTTTATTTGTTATTTATTATCACTTAGAAGTAATAACCTTTAATTCTTTATTTTTCAGAAACAGACCTACTTTTTACAAAGACAAGCTTGTGTGCTACATTATGGTTCTTATTCTATTGTTTTCTGACTTTAAAATAAATTTAGAAACATTGTCTTCATGTTTGAAAGGATTCGGTTATAAAAAGTATGGATGCAGTTCTTTATATATATGTGTTTATTTTTTTTTTCGTTTTATGTTATTCCTGTGTTTCAGTAGAACAATAACAAAACTGAGTTATTGTAAAACTAGAATAATGAATAATTAGACTACAGGAACCATCATAAATAGTATCTGTACCTATGTATTTGTATATACCTAGCATTACATCGATATATATTTGAGCGTTCTAAGAAATTAGTTGAAGAGGCGTTTCATTCCCTAAAAAGAAGCAGTAAGAAAACTTGGTCTTGTGGTTTACCAAGTACATGGTAGCAGAACAACACTAAGAATATACTGTGGAGATGTTGGGTTTCGGAATGCACTTTTTTTAAAGTTACGGTAAGCAGGATAGCTGCTTGGAGGTAAAACAAGGAACTGACAGAGATAGCTGCCCGATGTTTCTTATTAATAAAAAAATCAAATCCAATATTTTAAATGTTAGTAATAGTTGTGAAGAGATTTCTTTCTGTAATAGTTGTGAAGAGATTTCTTTCTGTAATAGTTCTCCTAATAGCAATAATGTAGACCCAAACTATGGTTTGGTGTATGAGTGCAAACAAATCAGATCCAAATTACTCCTAAAAAGATATAAGAAAAGATGTCTGTACTTCATGATTTGTTTTGAAGTAAAACTTGGTATCTACTGTACTTGATAAACATATACACACTGTATAATTTGGAATAAACTTACTAATGTTGTTATATTTTACAGAATAGAAATTTGTGTTAAGGTGAACGTGGTATCTGCAAGTATCCCTCCTCTATTATTTGTTGTTATATCAAAATAATTAGATAATAGAATTTTGTGATTTTGATTAGAGCTAAGTACCATATATATGTATATAT
>NW_027104750.1:0-639 GCF_000696795.3 Halyomorpha halys
TTTATTAAGTGATGTTGTTTTTTCAGTACACTGGTTGGTCAGCTTTGCAGCAACTATTAATTTATAAGCTTATAAAAAAGAAATGGGTCAGTTTTGACAGATTAATGCTCTTAATTTAACAGTTAACTCAAATGATTCAAAATTACATAGTCATTTATATAAAAAAAAAATCAATAAACAGTTCAAAGTTTGTCCCAAAATCATTATTCATATTTTTAAGAATGCTCCTTGAAAATCACAGATTCTGAAGAAAATATGAATGAACAACTCATTGCTTTGATATGATTGATTGTTTTGATTGTTAATATCTCAAATCAAAGATTTTATGTGTTGACCCCTTTTGTATCCAGCTTCACTATTATTGAAAAGAAATCGTACATTATTATTATAAAAATGTATGTCTAATAAAAGTTGTAAAAACATTATCTACAATGTAATTTTTACCATTTATCACCTTATTTTTATTACTCATAAATAAATATTACCTTTGAAGATTTTTTATATTTTACTTATTGCTTACGATTGATGAGGTTGAAACCTCAATAACCACATAATATTTGAAGCGTCTCAAAGTTCTCATAAACTTCCTCGACAATGAGTGTGTTTTCTAAGTTTTTTATTGATCAATCAACTATATAT